>NC_137821.1:1831049-1923549 GCF_963921795.1 Nannobrachium achirus | reverse complement strand
ATGTCCATAAACTAGTTGTGAGAGGCCTGCAGATTGAAGCCTCTGTAATGTCCATAAACTAGTTGTGAGAGGCCTGCAGATTGAAGCTTCTGTAATGTCCATAAACTAGTTTTGTGAGGCCTGCAGATTGAAGCCTCTGTAATGTCCATAAACTAGTTGTGAGGTCTGCAGATTGAAGCCTCTGTAATGTCCATAAACTAGTTGTGAGGTCTGCAGATTGAAGCCTCTGTAATGTCCATAAACTAGTTGTGAGGCCTGCAGATTGAAGCCTCTGTAATGTCCATAAACTAGTTTTGTGAGGCCTGCAGATTGAAGCCTCTGTAATGTCCATAAACTAGTTGTGAGGTCTGCAGATTGAAGCCTCTGTAATGTCCATAAACTAGTTGTGAGGTCTGCAGATTGAAGCCTCTTTAATGTCCATAAACTAGTTGTGAGGCCTGCAGATTGAAGCCTCTGTAATGTCCATAAACTAGTTGTGAGAGGCCTGCAGATTGAAGCCTCTGTAATGTCCATAAACTAATTGTGAGGTCAGCAGATTGAAGCCTCTGTAATGTCCATAAACTAGTTGTGAGGTCTGCAGATTGAAGCCTCTGTAATGCCCATAAACTAGTTGTGAGAGGCCTGCAGATTGAAGCCTCTGTAATGTCCATAAACTAGTTGTGAGAGGCCTGCAGATTGAAGCCTCTGTAATGTCCATAAACTAATTGTGAGGTCAGCAGATTGAAGCCTCTGTAATGTCCATAAACTAGTTGTGAGGTCTGCAGATTGAAGCCTCTGTAATGTCCATAAACTAGTTGTGAGGCCTGCAGATTGAAGCCTCTGTAATGTCCATAAACTAGTTGTGTGAGGCATGCAGATTGAAGCCTCTGTAATGTCCATAAACTAGTTGTGAGGCCTGCAGATTGAAGCCTCTGTAATGTCCATAAACTAGTTGTGAGGCCTGCAGATTGAAGCCTCTGTAATGTCCATAAACTAGTTGTGAGGTCTGCAGATTGAAGCCTCTGTAATGTCCATAAACTAGTTGTGAGGCCTGCAGATTGAAGCCTCTGTAATGTCCATAAACTAGTTGTGAGAGGCCTGCAGATTGAAGCCTCTGTAATGTCCATAAACTAGTTGTGTGAGGCATGCAGATTGAAGCCTCTGTAATGTCCATAAACTAGTTGTGTGAGGCATGCAGATTGAAGCCTCTGTAATGTCCATAAACTAGTTGTGAGGCCTGCAGATTGAAGCCTCTGTAATGTCCATAAACTAGTTGTGAGGCCTGCAGATTGAAGCCTCTGTAATGTCCATAAACTAGTTGTGAGGTCTGCAGATTGAAGCCTCTGTAATGTCCATAAACTAGTTGTGAGGCCTGCAGATTGAAGCCTCTGTAATGTCCATAAACTAGTTGTGAGGTCTGCAGATTGAAGCCTCTGTAATGTCCATAAACTAGTTGTGAGAGGCCTGCAGATTGAAGCCTCTGTAATGTCCATAAACTAGTTGTGAGGCCTGCAGATTGAAGCCTCTGTAATGTCCATAAATTAGTTGTGAGAGGCCTGCAGATTGAAGCCTCTGTAATGTCCATAAACTAGTTGTGTGAGGCATGCAGATTGAAGCCTCTGTAATGTCCATAAACTAGTTGTGAGGTCTGCAGATTGAAGCCTCTGTAATGTCCATAAACTAGTTGTGAGAGGCCTGCAGATTGAAGCCTCTGTAATGTCCATAAACTAGTTGTGAGGTCTGCAGATTGAAGCCTCTGTAATGTCCATAAACTAGTTGTGAGGCCTGCAGATTGAAGCCTCTGTAATGTCCATAAACTAGTTGTGAGGCCTGCAGATTGAAGCCTCTGTAATGTCCATAAATTAGTTGTGAGAGGCCTGCAGATTGAAGCCTCTGTAATGTCCATAAACTAGTTGTGTGAGGCATGCAGATTGAAGCCTCTGTAATGTCCATAAACTAGTTGTGAGGTCTGCAGATTGAAGCCTCTGTAATGTCCATAAACTAGTTGTGAGGTCTGCAGATTGAAGCCTCTGTAATGTCCATAAACTAGTTGTGAGGCCTGCAGATTGAAGCCTCTGTAATGTCCATAAACTAGTTGTGAGGTCTGCAGATTGAAGCCTCTGTAATGTCCATAAACTAGTTGTGAGGTCTGCAGATTGAAGCCTCTGTAATGTCCATAAACTAGTTGTGAGGCCTGCAGATTGAAGCCTCTGTAATGTCCATAAACTAGTTGTGAGGCATGCAGATTGAAGCCAAGTGGAGAACTTCCGTTGCAGTTTGTCTTTAAACATGAACGTAAATAATGATGTTGAATGTGTGTCTGTGTGTGTGTGTGTGTGTGTCTGTGTGTGTGTGTGTGTGTGTGTGTGTGTGTGTGCGCTCTCTCACCTTGAGCAGGAGGGGGGAGGGGCTTGTTCTCGGGGAGGGCGGGTCTCTTGGTGTCCAACAGGAAGTTGTTGAAGAATTCCACTTCCTTCCTGACGCCAGTCACCTTGTCCCCGTGCTTGTTGAGGATGTGTTTACGCACAAACTCTGGAGCCTGTGCACGCACACACACACACACACAGAGACATGCACACACACACACACAGAGGCGCGCGCACACACACACACACACACACACACACACACACACACACACACACACACACACACACACACACACACACACACACACACACACACACACACACACACACACACGATAGATGCGTTTCATTAGCATGTTTAACTTCTTATAACTCATTCGTCACTGTCTGGCCAACCTCTTAACTCCATTTTTGTCATAAATCAGGGCTATTGAACACCCTTTACATCTGAGTGTTGGTTAAAATAATATTGAACCAATGGAAATTAGTAAAAAGTGCTTGGGACAAAACCTCCTAACTCCACACTTTCTGCCAAACCAGCTAACTCCACCCGATTGGCAATCTCTTTTTTTCATCAATATGTGCTATTGAACACCCTTTACGTCTGTGTGTTGGTTAAAATAATATTGATCCAATGAAAAGTAGTAAAAAGCACTTCAGTCAAAACCTCCTAACTCCACTTGAGCTCATTTTCCAGAAAATGAACATTTTGAAGTTAGGAGGTTTTGGCCCAACAACAGAGATATCATATATCTTGTTTTTACCGAATTCCATTTCCATTGATGTCATGTATTTTGATACGTTCGTTGTGCTTCTTTTATTGACCCTCTATATCAGCTATCAAATGAAGAGCCAGTGTGTCAACATACATGTTAATGACACGCCATCAATGCTGACATATTTAGATTGTCAGGACATTGTTATAATGATCATTAGAATTTGCTGCAAATTAAGTAACTTAATTTAATTGACCACGTGTAAACAATATTTGATTTTAAAATGAAAAATCCTCTCACACATACTTCTGCCAGTGTGCCAGTGATCACCCTCCCCTGTGCCAATGTTGGCAGGCTGCCTAACCCTGGTCTATATGAAGAATGTATTAAATTGCGTTACAACAGAGTTATCTGGAGTGTCACAGTGAGTATGAAGACGGTAACATGTCATTAGGTTGAACACCCTTTGGATCGACCACTAAAACCTAACCTTAACCCTAACCTCAGTAACTTGCCGACGCTGTACGACCCAACGGGAGTTCGACCGATGGGGCAGTCCCCGCTGAAGACGACATTAAGAGGTTCATGGCATGCATCACACGGGTTAAATAGTTTCTGAAAATGAATAACTCTAGGCTACAGTAGAGCTATGTAGCTGCATAGAGCTATGTAGCTGCATGGCCTGCCTGGACTTTGATAAATGACCTACCCTACCAGTCAAAAGTTTGGACACAGCTCTTATTCAATGTGTGTGAGAAGCTGTGTCCGGTACCCATTACAACTAGAAAAATATTGTTCCTTCGAAACAATTGTGGGCTCGCTTCAAGCCAGAAAACAATGGCTATAAAAGTACAAAATGTCAAGATCGCAGGCAGTGCTCTCTTTGACGTTACTGACGTCAAAGATTGGTCCATTTTGTTCCAAAAATGTGTTGTGCAAAAGTTGACCCGCTGGTGGCGCTATAACAGGCCAATGTAAGAAGGGTGGTATCTGTTCCTTGACCTATTGGGAATGTGCTTGCAAGATTTCACGCACATTGCAGGCTGTGTTCATGATTTGAGGTGTTTTTGGCTTTGGCCACTTTATCGCTGCTTGCAGCTATATTCATTATTATTATTTTTTTTTGTGTGTGTGCACTTCATAGGCATATTAGATAAAGGTCCTTAGATTGTGTGTAGAATGTTTCATGCAAATTGCAAAAAAAAATCCTAACGGGTTTAAGCGTTTCACAAACTGCTCAAAATGATATAGCGCCCCCCTTTGGCCAATTGGGGTAAGATTGGTTTTAGTGATATTTGGACTAACACTCTACATCTTTGCCAAATGCCATGAACATGTTACTTTGCATGTATGATTTAGAGGCAGAAGAATAATTTGCATAAAACTGCAATATTCATTGAATTTATTTAAAAAAGCATGTTTCAATTTTAAAGAAATCCGATCTGACAGATCTTTAGATATCGGTCCAAAGTTCACGTAAAAAAAGTTTTGTGCACGTGGAGCGAAAATTCCAAAATAAAAGCGGGTTTACGCGTTTTACAAACTGCTCAAAATGGCGGAAAATGGAACTGCCGATTGAATTAGATCTACAAATCATGGGGATGGGACTGGCTTTAGAATTAGATCTACAAAGCATGTGGATGTGACTGGTTTTAGAATTAGATCTACAAATTATGTGGATGTCACAGGTGATGGATTTAGAGCTACAAATTATGGTATGGAACTGCCGATTGAATTAGATCTACAAATCATGGGGATGGGACTGGCTTTAGAATTAGATCTACAAAGCATGTGGATGTGACTGGTTTTAGAATTAGATCTACAAATCATGTGGATGAGACAGGTGATGGATTTAGAGCTACAAATTATGGTATGGAACTGCCGATGGAATTAGATCTACAAATCATGTGGATGTGACTGGTTTTAGAATTAGATCTGCAAATCATGTGGATGAGACAGGTGATGGATTTAGAGCTACAAATTATGGTATGGAACTGCCGATGGAATTAGATCTACAAATCATGGGGATGGGACTGGTTTTAGGATTAGATCTACAAATCATGTGGATGTGACTGGTTTTAGAATTAGATCTACAAATTATGTGGATGTCACAGGTGATGGATTTAGAGCTACAAATTATGGTATGGAACTGCCGATGGAATTAGATCTACAAATCATGGGTATGGGACTGGTTTTAGAATTAGATCTACAAATCATGTGGATGTGACTGGTTTTAGAATTAGATCTACAAATCATGTGGATGAGACAGGTGATGGATTTAGAGCTACAAATTATGGTATGGAACTGCAGATTGAATTAGATCTACAAATCATGGGGATGGGACTGGTTTTAGAATTAGATCTACAAATCATGTGGATGTGACTGGTTTTAGAATTAGATCTACAAATCATGTGGATGTGACAGGTGATGGATTTAGAGCTACAAATTATGGTATGGAACTGCCGATGGAATTAGATCTACAAATCATTGGGATGAGACTGGTTTTAGAATTAGATCTACAAATCATGTGTATGTGACAGATGATGGATTTAGAGCTACAAATTATGGTTTGGAACTGTCGATGGAATTAGATCTAAAAATCATTGGGATGGGACTGGTTTTAGAATTAGATCTACCAATCATGTGGAAGTGACTGTGTGTGTGTGTGTGTGTGTGTGTGTGTGTGTGTGTGTGTGTGTGTGTGTGTGTGTGTGTGTGTGTGTGTGTGTGTGTGTGTGTGTGCGCGTGTGAGTATGCATGTGTATGTGTGCATACATGCGTGCGTGCGACCGTGCGTCCATGTGTTCCCTGGACCACACTTTGAGAACCAGATAAATAGCCGATCTACAAGCTCACAAAGTTACACAGTGCAACTTATTGTGAGCTTGTAAATCATGTGAGACCACTGACTCAGCACTGTAATTAAAGTTAACTAGAAGCTGGGTCGGCGACCTGGCCAACTCGGAACAATGTAAATAGGGAATGAATGCCCCGCCCTTTAATGCAAACCCCATTATACCTGTTGTCATAGGACCCGTTTTGACCATCTGTTTGCCTGTGTCCATTTATGCCCATATATGGAGATATCTGTTATCTGTCTGTCTGTCAGCGTCCATTTTATGTCCATATATGGAGATCACTGCAGATATAGTTCTGGGTCCATTTTATGCCCATATATGCCCATATATGGAGATATCTGTCTATTTGCGTCCATTTCACGCCCATATATGGAGATCTCTGAATCTGTCTGTCTGTGTCCCTTTATGCCCGTATATGGAGATCTTTGTGATTCTGCGTAAATTTTATGCCCATATATGCCATTTGCGTCCATTTTATGCCCATTTATGGAGATCTCTGTATCCGTCTGTCTGTGTGTCTGTCTGTGTCCCTTTATGCCCGTATATGGAGATCTTTGTGATTCTGCGTAAATTTTATGCCCATATATGCCATTTGCGTCCATATAGTTCTGGGTCCATTTTATGCCCATATATGCCCATATATGGAGATATCTGTCTATTTGCGTCCATTTCACGCCCATATATGGAGATCTCTGAATCTGTCTGTCTGTGTCCCTTTATCCATTTTATGCCCATATATGGGGGCATTCATTTTATGCCCATATATGGAGAACGCGCGTGCCCGTGGGACGAACGGTTCTCATATGGGGGCATTCATTTTATGCCCATATATGGAGAACGCGCGTGCCCGTGGGACGAACGGTTCTCGAGATACGCGGATTACCTACATACATACACACTCACAGAGATTTTTTGTTGACTCATGTGGCGTACGTGATGTCAGAGCCTTTTATGAAGTGATGTCACAATGAGTCAGAGCTTTCGCCGATTTCCTCAGAAACAGCCTGATGTCAACAATCAACCCCGCATAAGGAGATTCCGAACGTTTCGCGCCGGTTCGGGAAAACCGCTTTCACGCCCATATATGGAGAACTCTGAATCTGTCTGTCTGTGTCCCTTTATCCATTTTATGCCCATATATGGGGGCATTCATTTTATGCCCATATATGGAGAACGCGCGTGCCCGTGGGACGAACGGTTCTCATATGGGGGCATTCATTTTATGCCCATATATGGAGAACGCGCGTGCCCGTGGGACGAACGGTTCTCGAGATACGCGGATTACCTACATACATACACACTCACAGAGATTTTTTGTTGACTCATGTGGCGTACGTGATGTCAGAGCCTTTTATGAAGTGATGTCACAATGAGTCAGAGCTTTCGCCGATTTCCTCAGAAACAGCCTGATGTCAACAATCAACCCCGCATAAGGAGATTCCGAACGTTTCGCGCCGGTTCGGGAAAACCGCGCGTCGGGTCGGGTCGAGACCCGGCACTGCACTCCGTGCCGCGGCGGGGAACGCGCGTGCCGAATCTGAAGCCGGTGGGACGAACGGTTCTCGAGATACGCGGATTACAGACACACACACACGCAGAGACTTCTCGCATTTATAGATAGATAAGGAGCACCTTTGCTTCTGAGCTGTAGAACTGTTTGTTCAAGATATGGGCCATATCCATTGGTTTGAATAGGGAGCGCAAGTGTACGAACTGATCGCTCTCCCGGAAACACGAAAAGTTGAAAACACATAGTCTTTGCTCGGGGAGTGGCTCGGTGAGTGGCTCTACGAACATTGCGATTCTGATGTTAAAAGGATCAATAATGTGCACATGAGAGCAAGCTAGAAATGTTTGGGGGAAAATAAAAAAATTCCGAAAACCAGAAAAAAATGACTTGAGGTGAATGGGGCGTCTGAGGCGCGACCCGGCACTCAGAGGGCCATAGATGAAATTCTGTAAGTCTCTGTTTTATTTTAGTTGCACTTTACGAAACACGACGAGCGTGGCTACAAACGTGCCAAAAAACATGCATACATTTTAAATATTCTGGCCGTGAGGATGATTCGTTCAGAGAACTTCATTACTTTAAGAAAAAATCTCCTCCAATCTAGCCACACTCTATGAATGGTTTTCCCGCCAAAAATACCCCCCAAATACCCCAAACCACTCTACCTTTGGACTGCGATTGTGGAAGAATGGTATGACGTTTTCGAATACCGTTTGAACCATGAAGAAGTCCAAAGGCGTGTGAGCGTTTTTCAAGTTTGAATCGCGTTCCTACGTAAAAGTATGCCAGAGTAATGAGGCTATAAAGTTTTGTGAAAAAGTGAAAATTTGAAAGTCAGATCCCATTCATTCTCTATGCGATGAAAGATTTATGAATAAAGTTAAATATTTCAAACAGTATAAACTTTTAAATAATTTCGAAAACAACAATGAAACTTCAAACCTCGCTGAACATTTCAAAGTTGGAACGAAGTTTTTATGTGAAAGTATGAAAGAGTTATAAGAGCACAAAGAATTTGCACCAGAAAAGTGGGCACTTTTTTGCATAGACTCCCATTATAAGGAGGAAAAATTAAAGTTTAAAAGTTAAATATTTCCAAAAATATGAAATATTTTGAAAAGAAAAATATAAGCACACATCACTGTAGAAAGCTGAACATGTTGAAGTTGGAACGAAGTTTGTAGCACAAAGTGTGAGGGAGTTGAAAGCGGACGAAGAAAGGGTACGGAACCTTGGAAGTTATAAATTTATAAATATAAACTGGGGTATAACAAGCTGGACTCGCCTTCAGCGAGCCCACAATAAACTGGGGTATAACAAGCTGGACTCGCCTTCAGCGAGCCCACAATAATGACAATATCTAAAGTGTGCTCGCCTTATAGGCGAGCCCACAATAATACACCCAGATATAGCAACAAAAAGAAAACACCACCAATATAACTATTATAATGAAATGAAGGTGAAGGGAAAGACACAGGGTGGTTTGGTAAACACGGCCCGGAGCAGCGGAGCAGCCTTGCTGAGCCACACTCAACAAGCTGAGAGGACGACGAGGCAGCCGTTGGAGGAAGTCAACACTCATTCTAGCTCTGCTCCCCCAACATAACTTCCTGTTGAGCAACGGATTTCAATCTTTTTCACATCAAGGTCCATTATGTATTCATCATTTGATCCACAGAACCACCATTTGATGACGTTTAACCTCTCAGAGCCAAAACGTATACAAATATTTTGTTATCGTTGGATCAGATTTATATTGCAGAACCTTGTTGTGTTTTAGGAGGACCGGGCTGTGGACCTTTTGCCCCGTGCTATGCTCTAATGAGCAAGGTCTGTACCACAATTACCCTCATTAAAAGTATTAAAAATCGATTAATTGCTCAGCCCTACGTTCAAGCAAAAGGTTTTTTGGTGAAATAATTGTCTGGGGATATTTTGTCTATCACCGTCACAGGACGCAGCAATTGAGAAATATTGTCGAGGGATACTTTTTCTGTGTCTGAACCGGGCACCTGATATTGAGGACTTTGCTTGAGGTCTGTTGTCTGTATTACCAGAAATGCTAAAAGCCTGTATTAGAAGTGTTCAATAAAATTCCTTTTCTACAAGAGAAGTCATAAGAGGATGTGCTTATTTCTTCAGACGTTGGGGTCTGATCTCAGTGAGTGAGAGTAGGCCCATTGTTACTATAAATAGATCAGGGCATATTGCTGTGAGCATCCTGAACACAGAATGTTTTATAGTTTCACTTTACACTTGGTCTGAAAGCATCTGTGCAGGGCCCGCTAACACCAGGCTGCAGCAGCACTCCTACACAGTGGGTTTACTTTCCAAGGGTTTTAGGTTGTTGCTGGAACTATGGGGCTGCAGAAATTATTAATGTTTTCATTTCTTCTCATTTAGTCAGGCCATCACTACAGGGATTAATTAAGTATCTATCTATAGTAAAACATATGCACACTACAGTAGCGGCTGAAAGTATTGGCACCATTGCATTTGTAAAACAGAAAAGAAATCTTCCAGAAGCTTGGCAAATGAAAACATATTTTGCATCAACATAGAGTATTTGGTTTGCAGAGGAACACAACATAAAACTAGAATAAATACAGAATCCAAGCTCATTCTACACAGACATTTGCATAAATACTTAAATACACTGTAGTTGAATTTCAAGCAGGCTGTTCACCTGGAACTCACCTGTGGTGAGTCCAAGTTGACTTTAATCTTTAGTAACCACTAATCCACCCAGTTTAATCTTTAGTAAGCACTAATCCACCCAGTTTAATCTTTAGTAAGCACTAATCCACCCAGTTTAATCTTTAGTAAACACTAATCCACCCAGTTTAAGCTTTAGTAAGCACTAATCCACCCAGTTTAATCTTTAGTAAACACTAATCCACCCAGTTTAATCTTTAGTAAGCACTAATCCACCCAGTTTAATCTTTAGTAAACACTAATCCACCCAGTTTAATCTTTAGTAAGCACTAATCCACCCAGTTTAATCTTTAGTAAACACTAATCCACCCAGTTTAATCTTTAGTAAGCACTAATCCACCCAGTTTAATCTTTAGTAAGCACTAATCCACCCAGTTTAATCTTTAGTAAGCACTAATCCACCCAGTTTAATCTTTAGTAAGCACTAATCCACCCAGTTTAATCTTTAGTAAGCACTAATCCACCCAGTTTAATCTTTAGTAAGCACTAATCCACCCAGTTTAATCTTTAGTAAGCACTAATCCACCCAGTTTAATCTTTAGTAAGCACTAATCCACCCAGTTTAATCTTTAGTAAGCACTAATCCACCCAGTTTAATCTTTAGTAAGCACTAATCCACCCAGTTTAATCTTTAGTAAACACTAATCCACCCAGTTTAATCTTTAGTAAGCACTAATCCACCCAGTTTAATCTTTAGTAAGCACTAATCCACCCAGTTTAATCTTTAGTAAGCACTAATCCACCCAGTTTAATCTTTAGTAAGCACTAATCCACCCAGTTTAATCTTTAGTAAGCACTAATCCACCCAGTTTAATCTTTAGTAAGCACTAATCCACCCAGTTTAATCTTTAGTAAACACTAATCCACCCAGTTTAATCTTTAGTAAGCACTAATCCACCCAGTTTAATCTTTAGTAAGCACTAATCCACCCAGTTTAATCTTTAGTAAGCACTAATCCACCCAGTTTAATCTTTAGTAAGCACTAATCCACCCAGTTTAATCTTTAGTAAGCACTAATCCACCCAGTTTAATCTTTAGTAAGCACTAATCCACCCAGTTTAATCTTTAGTAAGCACTAATCCACCCAGTTTAGTAAGCACTAATCCACCCAGTTTAAATGGAGTAAAAGTAATATGTTTTTTTACTCCCTTTTTTCACTGATGAAACCTGAATAAAAAATGTATAAATAATAAGCTACAAAAACTATCACAAACACAACAGTAGATATATGTCAGTTTCATCAACACATATAAACTAGACTAAAATGTACAGGGAGGGGCTGTAGAGAAGAGATCCAGTAGAACTAAAAGAAAAGCTCTTTTATGCTTGTCTGCTACAACACATTGCTCACAACGCATCGCAGTTTGAACATCGGCTATGCAACCGAGTGTAAAATCAGATATTACCATGCCATCAACTGTACGTTTAGTCGAATAAAACTAGACTATGACAAACGAAATCAAAATTTGATGTCAAAATCAACACTGAAACAAACACTCATGCACGCGCGCACACACACACACACACACACACACACACACACACACACACACACACACACACACACACACACACACACACACACACACACACACACACACACACACACACACACAGTACCTTAAACTTCTTGCCACTCAGAGGACAAAGCCACTTGTCTTTTCCCAGCTCCTGAGAGTTGGCTGTCAGGAACTTCTCCACCTTTAAGATGTTAAAACAACAACAAAACAAACACATCAGACATTTCTCCACCTTTAAGAAGATGTTAAAACAACAACCACAAACACATCAGACATTTCTCCACCTTTAAGATGTTAAAACAACAACCACAAACACATCAGACATTTCTCCACCTTTAAGATGTTAAAACAACAACCACAAACACATCAGACATTTCTCCACCTTTAAGATGTTAAAACAACAACCACAAACACATCAGACATTTCTCCACCTTTAAGATGTTAAAACAACAACCACAAACACATCAGACATTTCTCCACCTTTAAGAAGATGTTAAAACAACAACAAAACAAACACATCAGACATTTCATCATTTATATCTTCCAGCTGGTCAGACGTTTGCATGCAATGTGACTCTGGCACAAGGCAAGCTCAGCACCTTGCCCACGACCGACCCAGATGGAGAGAGCTGGTTGGCATGGCTGGCTCTACAAGCCTTGAGGTGCGACAGGACTGAGTAAGTAAGGTCAGATCAGGGGCATAGTTCCGCCGATTTAAAATGAGCCCAATACGGAACTAAAACTTACTGATTGGCCGCTAGTTGCGCTGTTCCCCATTAGCCCTATTCACGACCCGCCCACTCAGCATCCCCTGGGTGCTGAAGTCCCGTTTTGAAGGGGAAAATCCTACTATAAGCCTATAGTTAGCACAGAAATCGCAAATGTAATGCAATTTCCGAATAGTAAAGTATAAAATACGGCTAGCATGATCAAGAACACAAGATAGTAAACGGCACAAAGCATTATAATTTACTTTACCGTTAGAAATAACGATTTGTTGGCTTTAAATCCAGTATAGTTTCCCCTTCTAAATTGAAGTCAGCACCCGGGGGATACTGAGAAACGGAAGTAGGTGGGCGGGCCGTGAATAGGGCTAATTGGACCCCATTCATTTTCCCCTTTCGTTTTCTAACCTTAATTAACACTTTCATACATACTTTATGGTTCCTATCGCTAGTTAAAAATTGCCTTTCAATCACGATGATATGCGTTTTGTGAAAATAAGGTCCCATTTATGTTAAAATTGATGATAAAGTTGCGGGGGGCGTGGCCAATTAAACTGATACCAGCCGGCTGTGTTCTTCTTCGTGTGCTGTATTTCGGGAGGCTCCGACCACATTCTCCCATGTATCCCTGCGGTTGCACGTGACCGTTGGCAGCCAATAGCATCGCCTGGTGCCTTTACTATCTATGATGACAACACCCATGCCAAGGACCCATATTGTGTCATTTGCGCTGCATAGAAACCAATGGCTTGGCTTTGTCCATATCTTTTATACAGTCTATGGGTCAGACGTAGGGTTGACCACATCAAGCCATTAAGTCAGGGGTCAGTAACCTTTCTGACATGAAGTGTCATGTTTTCATGTTCTTGATAGTCAGAGTGACATGTCAACATGAAGTTTCATTATTAGACAATAATCACATTATCATGTTTACCATTGATTTTGACAGGCTATGAATAACAACCTTTTATCCACAACTTTCCAACGTCCCATCATGCATTGCACAGAAGGTGAGCGGCAGCTTCCGGCGCCGCAGCCGAGTGTGATCTACAAGCTCACAGCGGTTGCATCTGCGACGCAAGCTTGTATGTCTGCTCTTCTCCGGATGTGTCCCACAGATATGCTACAGTAAATTCTCGTGGAAAACAGCTGCACAGAAATATATTAATTATAATATATTATTAATATATTAATATATTAATATAATTATATTACTATAAGGATGTAGGCTCAGGCAATAACTCACTTATTAAGACAAGTTATCAGTTTGAATGAACATAGAATGATATGCAGGATGTAAACTGCATATAGATGCTCTCAGCCTTCTAGCAGTGTGTCAGTGATCTCCCTCCCTGTGCCAATGTTGGCACCGTGCCAAGGGTTGCCCAGCCCTGCATTAAGACCTGAGCGTGCGTGCGTGCGTGCGTGCGTGTGTGCGTGTGTGCGTGCATGCATGTGTGTGCGTGTGCATGTACCTCCTGCTCAGCATCCTTCTTGCCCAGCCTCAGAGCCTCCTCCTCTGTGACCTTCTCTGAGGAGGAGAAGAGAGGAGAGAGACGCTCCTCACACATCCTCTGGTGCTCTGATACTGAGGAGAGGAGAGATACATCCATACTGTTATATACTGTATGATCCATAATGTTAACCCTAACCCTACAGGAGAAGAGAGGAGAGAGACGCTCCTCACACATCCTCTGGTGCTCTGATACTGAGGAGAGGAGAGATACATCCATACTGTTATATACTGTATGATCCATAATGTTAACCCTAACCCTACAGGAGAAGAGAGGAGAGAGACGCTCCTCACACATCCTCTGATGCTCTGATACTGAGGAGAGGAGAGATACATCCATAATGTTATATACTGTATGAACTGTACATCCATAATGTTACATCCTCTGGTGCTCTGACACTGCATGGGGAGGACATTTATAATGTTACTGCAAGTCAGCCATGTGCACACAGACACCAAAGGAGGCTTGAGCCCCTGTCCTTTTACCCGTCTGTAAAAAGGGAGCCCTCTCTCTCCAGACCATGAATGCAGTTTTTACTATGGTGAAAGAAACACTAGAATTGCCATGTCCAAACTCTCCTGAACTTGAATGCAGCATCTTATGTTGAAAGAATTGCCCTCTCTGTGTAGAAATCCATGCCGTTACGCCACATCTCCAGTATTTACTTGATTATGTTTAGTTCATTGTGGTATCGAGCACTGAAAATAGCCAAAATATTTGTTGATATTTCCACCAAAAGGCCCTTTTAGAAAAATATCAGGCCCTGCCTCTAACATTCTCTGCACGTCCCTGCTGTAAATACATGACATTTATAATGTTACATTACACACCAGCCCAGTGGTCTTGTGGTTAGAGTGTCCGCACTGACACTGGGAGGTCGGGGTTCGATCCCCAGTGCCTCCCTGCTTGGCACTCAGCACCAAGGGTTGGACTGGGGGTCCCTGTGACATACTAGCGTCATGTCCAGGGGTGTACAGTACTTGTACATCAAGCTGCCTCATGGCTACAGAATCAGGAGATAGTCCTATGGGCCTCATGGCTCGGCAAGGCTTACTTGGTGTCTCCACACCAAACAGCCTACAGGAGACTCCTTCTGACTGTACATAGACTGCAAAGAACTGCAAAAAAACTAAGCACTCATTTATTTATTTTAGCCGACGCCGACTGTAGTTACTGTATGGCAGTGGTGCCAGGTCTGCTCGTTATAAGCAACGTTGATCCTGTTTTCCTATAATTATGCTAGTTGTGGGTTTTGTTTGGGCTTGTTTCTGAAGTGTAGTTGCTTATTTGGCCTTGCTTTCAACATTATTTTAGAAAATAACTAAGAACTCAATAGGTGACTGGTTACTGCTTTTGGGCTTATTTTCATAGAACTGGTTGCTTATTTCACTCAAAGAATCTGTCAACCGAAGGCACTCTGTGTTCTCCGTGCAGAGGAGGAAAAAAACAACACGGGCAGCTGCAGCACTGTTACTAGCCTTGCTTTGGATTAGATTGGAATAGGAATTGAGAGTTGAGATTGAGAATATGGTATTTAGTTAAAATGTGCGACGGGAAAATGTCTCTGTCTTATTTAGGCTTTGTTTCTGCAGCTGCAGCAAACTAATGTCCACTATACAGGAGTATCAAGTCTCCTCAATCCTACCGACCGATTGCAAAAGACTGAGCAGGTTCGGTTTTCCATCGACGGGTTCCGACAGCCCTATCGACGGCAAGCGCCTCATGCTGACAAGTTGCTGATGGCTCCTGGTCAGCAGCAGACGCCTTCCACCACCGATTTGTGGCTGAATCTGTGCGGTTAAAACCTTGCTTAGCCCGAGTCGCGTTCGATTTTAACCACTTTCAGACCTGCCAACCCTGGCAAATTTTTTTGAGTACTCATGCGCGGCGCCCGCAGCGCCCGCGCAGCGCCCGCGCAGCGCCCGCGGTGCAATTTTTGTTGTTTTCCCGCACAAAACAGCGTATATTTTGGGGGGTTCCATGCACCTTTTTGGGTGGGACCTTTACAGTTATGTTAACAAAATTTCACACCAGAAATGTAGCACATTGCATGTCTTGTCTTGACTTACACTAATAGGAGGAGGCAAGATGTTAGAACAACCTTTTAAATAAAAATGCCATTTGGTCTGGAGAAAAAGTAGGCTAGTATTACCAGGCAATACAGTAATGTTGCTTTGGCAATATTGTTGACAAATCTTTAATAAAATATACTAACTGCACTTGCTCAGAGTTAGTTAACAATAGACTAGCAAAACAGTCTCACCAGTGACTTAATGAATGAACATACATCAACATAATCATGTTATTCAAATAGCAAAATAGCTTTAGATTGTCAGGTAGGCTATTTACCTTTAAATATTTACCTGTGTCTTTGTTAAACATTGTTGATTGAGCAGCCTAAATAAAACCACCTTTCTGAGCATGATTTGCATGAAGTTGAAAGTATTCAACTCATGTAGGTTTCTATTGCATTCATTAATTGATATATAGGCCTACATTGTGTATAGATCACATACCGTCTAGTCTGTATATTCATTCATAGATACAGGCTACTCATTGTTAACAAACCATTAATGTCTTCATATATTCACAGGTGATAAATAACTTGTTCACCTTTAATGATTTTTAAGGGTGGACTTTCAAATAGTGGAGAATACATGGTTATTTAACAATGAATAGCCGATCTAGTATCTACAAGCTCACTACGCGTCGCACGCAACGTGCTGTGAGCTTGTAGATCGGCTAGTCTTGTCAGTTGTCATCATCATCCCAGCTGCTACCAGCGTGAAAGCGCAAACGTCGCGTCCGTCAGCAACACCATGAATGAAGTACAATAGAGGTCTTCGGACCTGCCCGAGATCCGAAATTACCCGCGATCCGAACCGAACCGAGCCGGGTAACGGGGCCGTTTTCTAGCTTTTACCGCGGGGCGGGCCGGGGCCGGGGCCGTCTGCCCCGGTTCCCCGGGTATCTCCTGTTACCCGAGTGGAGCCGAGATAGGCCGAGATTGAAGTGAAAGTGAACGCAACAACTGCACCAAATAGATAACGCCACACGATGGCACTAAAGATGCAGCATGTAATCTGTTGCATTGGTTGTGAGAACTGAGAAGTAGAACTCACTCAGTCACAACAACACTCACTGTATCAGTTGGATTGTTATTATTATCAAAGATATTAACGTAACGTTTTGGTTAACGGTTTACAATGGAGTTGTCATTGCGTGTTGTCATGCTCTGCAGAGCAAAATGGACACTCAAAGCAGAAAGATATAATGAACAACACATGCGACAGAAAACGATAGCATTAGCATTGGCTAGCCAAATAAGAAGGAATAAAAACATGGATTTATTTGTATTTACAAACTGTCCGCATTGACTTACTGGTCTGGGAAAAGATCATCTTTTGGCGAGAGGCACAGCGCCGCTGACAGCAACAGCAGCACCGTGGCGATGTTAGGTAAGAAATATGTCTGATACAACTCTTAATATAATAACGTTGGCATTCTTTCATTTCGGGGCGACAGGTTCGGGTCTCGGATCTCTCGTTCTGCTCGGGTATCGGATCCAATTTTTCTAATAACAGGCGGGGCCGTTCGGATCGGATCCATCACGTCTCGGGGCTGATCGGGTAACGGTTCTCAAATTCCAAATGATAGACGGGGCCATATGGGTCCGGGTCCGTTTCCCCCGGGTCCTTTTGGGTTCGGGTAGTTCAAATTGGACCCGTGAAGACCTCTAAAGTACAAGCCGAGTGAATTGGACATTGCGCTACGTGGTTAGCAGCTAGCTGCTAGGCTAGTGAAGAAAGTGAAACGGCAAGCGGCAGCTGCAGTCACTGGTACAGAGTTTAGCAGGGAAGGATTGCACTGCATTTCGATCACTTTGCATTCGTTTTTTCCTCTCTTGTAAAGTGCAACCACAATCGTGAGTAGTTTTGCTGCTGGGCTAACGTTAGCTCCGTCTGTCTCGAAGGCTACTAGCATTCTGATCCTGGATCAGCCTGCCACTGCTGTCGTAGACTCTGCTTTGAGTGGGCGTATCCACCTCGCTCACACACATGTAGCGAGACGTCACCACAGTCGCTTGAAATGCACACAGCCGGGCCAAATGAACGCTCATGGAACCGTTATAGGAACCGGTCATGAAAATATGATGGAACCGGCTCCGGTTCCTCAATT
The DNA here is from genome assembly GCF_963921795.1 of Nannobrachium achirus. NCBI lineage: Eukaryota > Metazoa > Chordata > Actinopteri > Myctophiformes > Myctophidae > Nannobrachium > Nannobrachium achirus. The sequence goes on along the minus strand of NC_137821.1, from coordinate 1,905,464 downwards.
TGCGTAGCAATGAGGGGAAATAGCGTACCTGCGTATTGACACTTAAAATGCGTACTTAGTACGCAAAATGCGTACGGGTTGGCAGGTCTGCACTTTAACCATTATTTTATGCTTTAACTTTAGAAAAATAGCAGATATACAAGCTCGCAGCGCGGCACCAAGTGCCGCGCTGCGAGCTTGTAGATCTGCTATTTTTAAAAATCGTGAAAATGAGTGCAAGTCTTTGAATATCTTTGACCCGATCATTGACCCGACTTCTAAATCCTTCCTCTAAATCAGTGGTTCTCAAACTTTTTCATGTCAAGGACCCCCAAAATTACAGGTATTTAGCCAAGGACCCCCATCTCAAAATATGTTGTTCCAGGGACCACCTAGAAGCAAATATTTGAGTTAGAAATGTTCGCTTTTAAGTAGATATATTCAAAGACTTGCAAAAAAAATCATGATTTTTCAAAAATAGCAGATCTACAAGCTCGCAGCGCGGCACTCGGTGCCGCGCTGTGAGCTTGTATATCTGCTATTTTTCAATAGTTAAAGCAGTCAATAATTCTAGGCCTAAGTGGGTTAACACAGTACATACAGTCACCTTCTTTCATAATATGGAACTGTGACCAGTTTATAAGTTGACCCTGGTAGAGCTGCTCTGACATGGATCAGTCTATAGAGACATTTCTCAGAGACCACCACAGCTGTGGTGTCAAGAGGCACAGCTTCTCACAGCTGCACCGCAGCGCTCTATAGAGTAACAGTAATAGATTACCTTCAGTACTAGTAATCTTGCTGGTAGATGGGGAGCAGTATAATAGTAATAGATTACCTTCAGTACTAGTAATCTTGCTGGTAGGCAGAGATCCTCTGACGTGCAGCAGTCCACATCGATGAGGCATCTCGTCTTCAGAAGGATATTCACAGAAGTTGTAATAATCCACCGAATGCACGATACGAAGATACAGCAGCAGCCTGTCCAACACCTGCACACACACACACACACACACACACACACACACACACACACACACACACACACACACACACACACACACACACACACACAGTGACTTAAAGGACTGTACATTTAAAACAGCACTGAAAGGTCACTTAGAGGAGGCTGCTACTCTAAACTGGTAATAGAAAACAAAGCCTATCCATACCTCACCCTTTATATTGTAAATACCTTTTTATTATGCATTGTGTTTTTATGACTGTTTTATTTTTTATTTATTTAATAATATCTTCTGCATAGTACTGTGTTCTATCTGTCTCTAAGATAAGATAAGAAAACTTCATTGTCCATCAAATGTATGATAAAATGTAAATGTGTCTTTGGCACACAGGCAGTCAGTCAGTATACAACAGTAAAACATACATAAAATACACAATGCATTAAAACTATACAAAATGCATCCCGCAACATAGCAACAGTGATCAAGGCTGTGGGGTTGGAACTATTCATTCAATTCCTTATTTAAAATCTCCACTGCAGTTGGCACAAATTATGTCTTATAACCCTTCTTCTTTGCTAGAGGTACCCTAAGCCTCCTGCCCGATGGTAACAGCTCAAATGAGGGGCGAAGAGGGTGTGTGGAGTCATTATAAATCTGAATTGCCTTTTTGGTTATGGTGCGGTTGTAAATATCCTGAAGTTGCAGTTGTTTGTTTCCGATGATCTTACTTGCCTGCTTAACTACCTGGTTGAGCTTGTTCCTATCTCTAACTGAGAGGTTCCCATACCAGGAGACGATGTTAAAAGTGAGAACACTATCAGTAAGTGACCTATAGACCATGGTCAGGTGTGTTTACTGGCATTAAAACTTCTCAGCTGTCTGAGAAGATAAAGACGCTGTCTTGTCTTCTTGTAAATGCTCTCTGCGTTGGTCTGGAAGCTGAGTTTATTATCAATTATTGTTCCCAAATACTTAAAATCAGTGACCTGCTCCACTTCCTCCCCACTCATTATGACAGGCCTGAAGATGGACCCTGAGCCCCCTCCCAGACACAGCTCCTTGGTCTTAGTAACATTAAGGTCAAGGAAGCTGCTCTCAAACCACGTAGCAATGTGGTCGATGTGCAGGGAGTAGGAGGGACTGGAGAAATCCTGCAGACAAGCAACCAAGGCCATATCGCCAGCATACTTTATGAGAGAAAACTCTGTGTTGTTATATTTCAACTCATGTGTGTATAGGGAGAATAATAGAGGGGATAAAACACATCCATAGTCCATAAAGAGTACACGGACATATCTTCTAGGCTCGTTTAGGTGGCTATGTATTTTATCCAACAGAGTAAGAGTGGCATCCTCTACACCTCTACTAGGTCTATAAGCAAACTGCATGGGGTCCATGGACTTAGCTGTTTGCAGTGAGGTTTGCAGTGAGAGTTCCTTACTCACCACACGCTCCATACATTTGCTTAATAGAGAAGTGAGGGCAATTGGTCTAAAATCATTGGGCAATTTGCCCTGAGCAGTTTTGGGCACCGGGACAATAGTTGCTGTTTTCCAAGCCTGGGGGACAAAGCTGCTATTGAGGAACATCTGAAATAGCTGGGTGAATATGGGTCCCAATTGTGTGGCACATTCTTTCAGCACCCTTCCCTTGAGCCCATCTGGCCCAGGAAATTTGTGAGGGTTGAGCTGCTGAAAGATTGAAATGTCAGCCTGTTCCTTTATTGTCACAGGAGTGGGTGTCATCCCTGCACGAACAGTGTCACATTCATTACTGAAGTCATGTTTGTCAAATCTAGAATAAAACATATTCAGATCGTTTGAGAGCTTTACAGGGTCATCGCACTGAGGGGCAGCTTTTTGTTTCCTAACCATCATGGCATTCAACCCCCTCCAAGCATCCCTTGCATTGCCATTCCAGAGTTCCTCCTCAACTTTGTCTTTATAGTCTGTTTTCCCTTTCTTAATCATGCGATTTATTTCCTTCTCTACGTCTCTCACTTTTTGCCCTCCAGAAATGCTAATTTCTTTTGGTGTAGGATGTGTTTGATTTCTTTATTTACCCACGGTTTATTATTGGGGTAAATTCTAACATCCTTTGTTTCAATGACATTATCTACACAGAAGAACGTTATATAACTGGTGACAGTGTCAATCATCAATTCAGGGTTATTACAGGAGACCTGGTCGCTGAGAAATAAGTCCCATTCAGTGGCCTTGAAACAGCCCCTCAACTCTTCAATTGAGTCCTCTGTCCAGGACTGAATGCTCTTGACAACAGGCTTCTCCCTCTTTAATTTCTGGCGGTACTTAGGTAGGAGATGGATGACGTTATGATCAGACCGTCCGAGAGGTGGGCGAGATCTAGGTACATAGGCGCCCTCCACGTTTCCAAAGCACTGATCTAAGATCCTATCCTTCCTTGTAGGACAGGTCACATACTAATCCAGATTTGGCAGGTGGGTGGACATAACACAATTGTTAAAATCACCCAGCAGAAATATAGGGTCGTCAACAGAGTGACGTTGCGCCTTGTTATAACTGACAGCTATGCACTCAGCTGCTAGTGCAAAGTTTGGTCCAGGAGTCATTCAATGTCATATGAGTTTTTAAAAAAAAGGATCTCGATTGAAACAAGTGTATCCTTTTAGTTGACCTTGTACCAGTGAGCTGTACCTTTTCCTAGTAAACTCCTTTCTCAGTAAACTACATTTCCCATGGTTCCCGGCGTCTCAGTAAACTACATTTCCCATGGTTCCCGGCTCACCTTCAGCAGCTTGTCGTCGGTTTCCATGGTGACCTCGGTGGAGGCGGGGTCCTTGGCGTCCCCGGCCTCGTTGCCCCCGGCGACGCCGGTAAGCTCCTCCTCCTCAGCGCTCACCTCCTCGATCAGGTAGTCTGTGATGTTCTTCAGCACCGGGTTGGACTCTGGAAACTATAGAAATATATAGACTTAATTATACATTATAAATATATATACTTTATTATACATTAATAATATATATACTTTATTATACATTAATAATATATATACTTTATTATACATTAATAATATATATACTTTATTATACATTAATAATATATATACTTTATTATACATTAATAATATATATACTTTATTATACATTAATAATATATATACTTTATTATACATTAATAATATATATACTTTATTATACATTAGAACAGGTTGGACTCTGGAAACTATAGAAATATATAGACTTTATTATACATTACAACATTAATAATATATAGACTTTATTATACATTACAACATTAATAATATATAGACTTTATTATACATTACAACATTAATAATATATAGACTTTATTATACATTACAACATTAATAATATATAGACTTTATTATACATTACAACATTAATAATATATAGACTTTATTATACATTACAACATTAATAATATATAGACTTTATTATACATTACAACATTAATAATATATAGACTTTATTATACATTACAACATTAATAATATATAGACTTTATTATACATTACAACATTAATAATATATAGACTTTATTATACATTACAACATTAATAATATATAGACTTTATTATACATTACAACATTAATAATATATAGACTTTATTATACATTACAACATTAATAATATATAGACTTTATTATACATTACAACATTAATAATATATAGACTTTATTATACATTACAACATTAATAATATATAGACTTTATTATACATTACAACATTAATAATATATAGACTTTATTATACATTACAACATTAATAAAATATAGACTTTATTATACATTACAACATTAATAATATATAGACTTTATTATACATTACAACATTAATAATATATAGACTTTATTATACATTACAACATTAATAATATATAGACTTTATTATACATTACAACATTAATAATATATAGACTTTATTATACATTACAACAGGTTGGACTCTGGAAACTGAGTTATACAAATATATATACTTTTAATATTAACTGATTCATAGAAATATATACTTTTATTATGCATTATTACAGGGGTCTTCAACAGGGGGTCCTCAGAGTTACTACAGGGGGTCCTCCAATCTTTGTGTGATAGATAAATATACTGTGTATTTACCCTTCAACTTTAAAATACATATTGTTTTTAATGAGACATGCATTGTAATTGTGGGCTCGCCAGTACCTGGCGAGCACACTTTAGATATTGTCATTATTTATTTATTTATTTATCTAGTAAGTAGACGGGATCTTCGGTTCCTTTCTACTCCTACATACTTAGTGAGAAAATGAAAATAAAAACATCAATGTGTTCAGCTTACAGTGGCGACGCGTGCTATTACTTTTTACAGCAATCGGCCAAATGGTGGCGCTGCAGGAAGCCTTCGAAAGTGCGAACTTTGAACAGGTATAGCTCATGCTGTGTTATACATACAGCCATGAAACCTGTATACACTTATGCGTCTCCTCATGCCGAACAACTTTTACCCTCTAACTTTTGACCTCTGACCTTTAGGTCTCCCACAATTCGGAATTATATGAAAAACAGTAAAAATCTATCTCCTCCTGGGATTTTTGCGATACGCGCATGAAACTTTTTTCACATGAACTTTGGACCAATACGGTCAGATTGATCAACCAGATTTTTTTTAAAGTGAAATATAATATTTTAATAATTCCATCAATATTGCGGTTTTATGCAAATTATTCTTCGGCCTCTAAATCATACATGCAAAGTTACACATTCATGGCATTTGGCAAAGATGTGGAGGGTTAGTCAAAGTATCACTGAAACCAATTTTATTCCAATCGGCCAAAGGGGGGCGCTATACGAAGCGTTTGAAAATTCAAACTTCAAACGGGCATAAGTCATGACTCGTTTTGTTTGAAGACATGCAACTTGTTACACGCGTGCTTTGACTCGAGCGGAAGACATCTGTGTCGTTGTTAAGTAAGCTCCGCCCTTAGATTTTCCGCCAATTTGAGCAGTTTGTAAAACGCGCAAACCCGCTTTTATTCTGAAATTTTCGCGTCACGTGCACAAAACTTTTTTTACGTGAACTTTGGACCGATATCTAAAGATCTGTCAGATCGGATTTCTTTAAAATTGAAACATGCTTTTTTAAATAATTCAATGAATATTGCATTTTTATGCAAATTATTCTTCTGCCTCTAAATCATACATGCAAAGTAACATGTTCATGGCATTTGGCAAAGATGTAGAGTGTTAGTCCAAATATCACTAAAACCAATCATACCCCAATTGGCCAAAGGGGGGCGCTATATCATTTTGAGCAGTTTGTGAAACGCTTAAACCCGTTAGGATTTTTTTTTGCAATTTGCATGAAACATTCTACACACAATCTAAGGACCTTTATCTAATATGCCTATGAAGTGCACACACACAAAAAAAAATAATAATAATGAATATAGCTGCAAGCAGCGATAAAGTGGCCAAAGCCAAACACACCTCAAATCATGAACACAGCCTGCAATGTGCGTGAAATCTTGCAAGCACATTCCCAATAGGTCAAGGAACAGATAACACTCTTCTTACATTGGCCTGTTATAGCGCCACCAGCGGGTCAACTTTTGCACAACACATTTTTGGAACAAAATGGACCAATCTTTGACGTCAGTAACGTCAAAGAGAGCACTGCCTGCGATCTTGACATTTTGTACTTTTATAGCCATTGTTTTCTGGCTTGAAGCGAGCCCACAATTGTTTCGAAGGAACAATATTTTTCTAGTTATTTATTAGTGTGGTTGCCCTTACAGGGCAACACACTATAGTTCTAGGGAAACTTTATTAAGTGTGCCTATGCATAGCATGGGCAGACTTATTGTTATCACTCATATTTATTTATTTATATACTTACTTAAGTCTGTCCATACTTTTCCCCAAAGTTTGGCACGCTACTCCTCCCACAGTTTTCGCACCACACACTCGCGCCATATGTCAAATCGACCGGCTTACTCGGGAATGGTGTGCTATCAAGTTGCTAAGAGAAAGGTTCTATAGTTTAATTGATATTAATTTATTAGTGAATTAATTTTCCCCATTGACTTATAATGGGAATCGCATTCAATTATTTTTCTCTCGCAAACCATAGGGGCTACAGTTTCAAGACTTGGAGAGGAGGTTCATAATGATTGTAAGAATTAATCAAAAAATAATGACATCACTCGGCCTCATGGTGGCGCTATAACGGCCCACTTTACGTTTTGGCCCGTAACTCTTGAACCGTAGGTCGAAAAATTAAAATTATTTTTTCCCTGGATTCCTTGGGTCATGACGCATCTCCCCATATAGGCCACGCCCATTTGCGCCAGGATAGATTTTCCGGCATCTTGAATTTTCTCCAAAACACACTTTTTGCTCCTTTTCCTACATATTTTCTTCAAATGTCTTAAGAACCGGTACACATGATCTATGAAGCCACGCGATAAACATAGTCAAAGGATATTTCGATAGTCCATACCGTTCGTTCGTAACACGCTTCCAAAGTTAGCGGGAGGGGCCCGTTTCACAAACGATAGCCATAAATCACAAACAATAAGTCGAGTCACCACCGAATTTCAACCACAGGTCGGGGGTGGCATACTCAACGGATCCCCAAAAGCATTTCCACTTCGACCCCTAGGGGGCGTCACAAACGCGCGAAACGTAACCGTTTCGTGCCAGAACGCGTTTTTCACGGGGACCGACCCTCTCACAACGAAACGCGGACGACTCGGCGGACGGTCTCACGGTCCAAACCGCTACACGAGGTCGCGCGTTTAGCGAGCTGCACTGCAGGCACACTTGTCAAAATTGACCTTGTCAATTCTAGTTTATTCTTGACTTCTAGTGTAACCTTTTTTTCGGCGCGAATCTCCTCCCACAGTTTTTGCGCCACACACTCGCGCCATATGTCAAATCGACCGGCTTGATCGGGAATAGTGTGCTATTACTTTTCTAAGAGAAAAGTTGTATAGTTTAATTGATATTAATTTATTAGTGAATTAATTTTCCCCATTGACTTATAATGGGAATCGAAAAAACTCACATTCAATTATTTTTCCCTCGCAAACCATAGGGTCTACAGTTTCAAAACTTGGAGAGGAGATTCATAATAATTGTAAGAATTAATTTAAAAAAAATTACATCAGTCGGCCACATGGTGGCGCTATAACAGCCCACTTTACGTTTTGGCCTGTAACTCTTGAACCGTAGGTCGGAAAATTAAAATTATTTTTTCCCTGGATTCCTTGGGTCATGACGCATCTCCCCATATAGGCCACGCCCATTTGCGTCAGGATAGATTTTCCGCCATTTTGAATTTTCTTCAAAACACACTTTTTGCTCCTTTTCCTACATATTTTCTCCAAATGTCACAAAAATTGGTACACAGGATCTCTGGACCCATGCAATAAACATATTCAAGCGATATTTCGATAGTCCATACCGTTCGTCCGGAACAGGCTTACGAAGTTAGCAAGAGGGGCCCGTTTCGCCAAAAATAGTCATAAATCAGAAACGAAACATCCAGTCAACACCAAATTTTAACCACAAGTTGCGGGTGGGATATTCAACAAATCCCTAGAAGCATTTCCACTTCAACCCTTAGGGGGCGCCACAAATGCGCAAAACGTAACCGTTTCAGGCCAAACCCATTGACTTATAATGGGAATAGCAAAAACTCACATTCAATTATTTTTTCTCTTGCAAACCATAGGGGCTACAGTTTCAACACTTGGAGAGGAGATGCATAATGAGTTCAAGGAATAAATTAAAAATAATATTGTCAGTCAGCCTCATGGTGGCGCTATAACAGCCCACTTTACGTTTGGGCCTGTAACTCTTGAACCGTAGGTCGGAAAATTAAAATTATTTTTTCCCTGGATTCCTTGGGTCATGACGCATCTCCCTATATAGGCCACGCCCATTTGCGTCAGGATAGATTTTCCGCCATTTTGAATTTTCTTCAAAACACACTTTTTGCTCCTTTTCCCACATATTTTCTCCAAATGTCACAAAAATCGGTACACAAGATCTCTGAACCCACGCGATAAACATATTCAAGCGATATTTCGATAGTCCATACCGTTCGTCCGGAATACGCTTCCGAAGTTAGCGAGAGGGGCCCGTTTTGCCAAAAATAGCCATAAATCAAAAACGAAACATCCAGTCAACACCAAATTTTAACCACAAGTTGCGGGTGGGATATTCAACAAATCCCCAAAAGCATTTCCACTTCGACCCTTAGGGGGCGCCACAAACGCACAAAACGTAACCGTTTCAGGCCAAAACGCGTTTTTCAGGGGGAACAACCCTCTCAAAACGAAACACAAATGATCTCGGGAGCGACGTGACAACGTAAAATCGCCTTGCAAAATTTGTGGGAGGAGCCCATTTCTTAAAAAACAAGAAACCATATCCTTACATCGATCTCGGGAGCGCATCCCCGCCGCTCGCGCCGGGGTGGAGCGGGCAACCACACTCGCAATTTCCCAAATTGCACATTTTCTAGTTAGTGTGGTTGCCCTTACAGGGCAACACACTATAGTTCTAGGGAAACTTTATTTATTATTCTTGACTTCTAGTGTAACCTTTTTTTCGGCGCGAATCTCCTCCCACAGTTTTTGCGCCACACACTCGCGCCATATGTCAAATCGACCGGCTTGATCGGGAATAGTGTGCTATTACTTTTCTAAGAGAAAAGTTGTATAGTTTAATTGATATTAATTTATTAGTGAATTAATTTTCCCCATTGACTTATAATGGGAATCGAAAAAACTCACATTCAATTATTTTTCCCTCGCAAACCATAGGGTCTACAGTTTCAAAACTTGGAGAGGAGATTCATAATAATTGTAAGAATTAATTTAAAAAAAATTACATCAGTCGGCCACATGGTGGCGCTATAACAGCCCACTTTACGTTTTGGCCTGTAACTCTTGAACCGTAGGTCAGAAAATTAAAATTATTTTTTCCCTGGATTCCTTGGGTCATGACGCATCTCCCCATATAGGCCACGCCCATTTGCGTCAGGATAGATTTTCCGCCATTTTGAATTTTCTTCAAAACACACTTTTTGCTCCTTTTCCTACATATTTTCTCCAAATGTCACAAAAATTAGTACACAGGATCTCTGGACCCATGCAATAAACATATTCAAGCGGTATTTCGATAGTCCATACCGTTCGTCCGGAACAGGCTTACGAAGTTAGCAAGAGGGGCCCGTTTCGCCAAAAATAGTCATAAATCAGAAACGAAACATCCAGTCAACACCAAATTTTAACCACAAGTTGCGGGTGGGATATTCAACAAATCCCCAGAAGCATTTCCACTTCAACCCTTAGGGGGCACCACAAATGCGCAAAACGTAACCGTTTCAGGCCAAACCCATTGACTTATAATGGGAATAGCAAAAACTCACATTCAATTATTTTTTCTCTTGCAAACCATAGGGGCTACAGTTTCAACACTTGGTGAGGAGATGCATAATGAGTTCAAGGAATAAATAAAAAATAATATTGTCAGTCAGCCTCATGGTGGCGCTATAACAGCCCACTTTACGTTTCGGCCTGTAACTCTTGAACCGTAGGTCGGAAAATTAAAATATTTTTTTCCCTGGATTCCTTGGGTCATGACGCATCTCCCTATATAGGCCACGCCCATTTGCGTCAGGATAGATTTTCCGCCATTTTGAATTTTCTTCAAAACACACTTTTTGCTCCTTTTCCTATATATTTTCTCCAAATGTCACAAAAATCGATACACATGATCTATGGACTCATGCGATAAACATATTCAAACGATATTTCGATAGTCCATACCGTTCTTCCGTAACAGGGTTCCAAAGTTAGCGGGAGGAGCCCGTTTTGTAAGAAGTAGCCATAAATCACAAACGAAACATCCAGTCAACACCACATTTTAACCACAGGTGGCGGGCGCTATACTGAACATATACCCAAAAGCATTTCCACTTCGACTCATAGGGGGCGTCACAAACGCGCAAAACGTAACCGTTTCATGCCAAAACGTGTTTTTCAGGGGGAACGACCCTCTCAAAACGAAACACGAACGATCTCGGGAGCGACGTGACAACGTAATCGCCTTGCGGAACTCGTGGGAGGAGCCTATTTCTTAAAAACAAGAAACCATATCCTTACTTCAGGAACGCAGGATCCGACCGGCACCTTTTCTAATCGCGCGTCGCACGGCCCCGACGCTATCCGTCCCGACGTCGTCTCCCTCTGACCCCTGCGTTTTGCTCGGGGTCCCGGCGGCGCATCCCCACGACTCGCGCCGGGGCAGGGCAGGCAACCACACTCGCAATTTCCCAAATTGCACATTTTCTAGTTAGTGTGGTTGCCCTTACAGGGCAACACACTATAGTTCTAGGGAAACTTTATTCTTTATAGATAAACTTTTTTTCGGCGCATTTCACAGCCCACAGTTTTTCCGCCACACACTCGCGCCATATGTCAAATCGACCGGCTTCATCGGGAATCGAGTGCTATTATTTCGCTAAGAGAAAAGTTGTATCGTTTAATTGATATGAATTTATTAGTGAATTAATTTTCCCCATTGACTTATAATGGGAATCACAAAAACTCACATTCATGTATTTTTCTCTCGCAAACCATAGGGTCTACAGTTTCAAAACTTGGAGAGGAGATTCATAATAATTGTAAGAATTAATAAAAAAATAATTACATCAGTCGGCCACATGGTGGCGCTATAACACCCCACTTTACGTTTTGCCCTATAACTCTTGAACCGTAGGTCGGAAAATTACAATTATTTTTTCCCTGGATTCCTTGGGTCATGACGCATCTCCCCATATAGGCCACGCCCATTTGCGTCAGGATAGATTTTCCACCATTTTGAATTTTCTTCAAAACACACTTTTTGCTCCTTTTCCCACATATTTTCTCCAAATGTCACAAAAATCGGTACAGATGATCTCTGGACCCATGCGATAAACATATTCAAGCGATATTTTGATAGTCCATACCGTTCGTCCGTAACAGGCTTCCAAATTTAGCGGGAGGGGCCCGTTTCGCAAAAATCAGCCATAAATCACAAACAAAACATCCAGTCAACACAAAATTTTAACCACAAGTCGCGGGTGGGATATTCAACAAATCCCCAAAAGCATTTCCACTTCGACCCTTAGGGGGCGCCACAAACGCGCAAAATGTAACCGTTTCGTGCCAAAACGTGTTTTTCAGGGGGAACGACCCTCTCAAAACGAAACACAAACGATCTCGGGAGCGACGCGACAACGTAATCGCCTTGCGGAACTCGTGGGAGGAGCTTATTTCTTAAAAACAAGAAACCATATCCTTACTTCAGGAACGCAGGATCCGACCGGCACCTTTTCTAATCGCGCGTCGCGCGGCCCCAACGCTATCCGTCCCGACGTCGTCTCCCTCGGACCCCTGCGTTTTGCTCGGGGTCCCGGCGGCGCATCCCCGCGACTCGCGCCGGGGCGGGGCAGGCAACCACACTCACAATTTCCCAAATTGCACATTTTCTAGTGTTTAATCGCTCCAGGCGATTAAACACATTCGGCGCGCTTCACCGCCCACAGTTTTTGCACCACACACTCGCGCCATATGTCAAATCGACCGGCTTCATCGGGAATCGTGTGCTATTACTTTTCTAAGAGATAGGTTGTATAGTTTAATTGATATTAATTTATTAGTATCCCATTATAAGTCAATGGGAAAAATTAATTCTCTAATATTCTCCCATTCCAGTATTTTTCTCTCAGAAATGGTAAGGCCTACAGTTACAACACTTGGAGGGAAGGTTCATAATAACTACAAGGATTTATTAAAAAATAATTACATCAGTCGGCCTCATGGTGGCGCTATACCAGCTCACTTTACGTTGTGGCTTATAACTCTTGAACCGTAGGTCAAAAAATTAAAATTCCTTTTTCCCTGGATTCCTTGGGTCATGACGCATCTCCCCATATAGGCCCCGCCCATTTGCGCCAGGATTGATTTTTCCGCAATTTTGAATTTTCTTCAAAACACACTTTTTGCTCCTTTTCCTACATATTTTCTCCAAATGTCACAAAAATCGGTACACAAGATCTCTGGACCCATGCGATAAACATATTCAAGCGATATTTCGATAATCCATACCCTTCGTCCGTAACAGGCTTCTAAAGTTAGCGGGAGGGGCCCGTTTCGCACAAAATAGCCATAACTCACGAACGAAACATCCAGTCAACACAAAATTTTAACCACAAGTCGCGGGTGGGATATTCAACAAATCCCCAAAAGCATTTCCACTTCGACCCTTAGGGGCCGCCACAAACGCGCCAAACGTAACCGTTTCGTGCCAAAACGCGTTTTTCAGGGGGAACGACCCTCTCAAAACGAAACACAAAGGATCTCGGTAGCGACAGGATAACGTAATCGCTTGGCGAACAGGCAACCACACTCGCAATTTCCCAAATTGCACATTTTCTAGTTTATCTATCAGTCATACAGTAGACGGGAACTTCGGTTCCTTTCTACTCCTACATACTTAGTGAGAAAATGAAAATAAAAACATCAATGTGTTCAGTTTACAGTGGCGAAGTGTGCTATTATTTTTTATAGCAATCGGCCAAATGGTGGCGCTGTAGGAAGCCTTAGAAAGTGCGATCTTTGAACAGGTATAGCTCATGCTGTGTTATACATACAGCCATGAAACCTGTATACACTTATGCGTCTCCTCATGCCGAACAACTTTTACCCTCTAACTTTTGACCTCTGACCTTTAGGTCTCCCACAATTCGGAATTATATGAAAAACAGTAAAAATCTATCTCCTCCTGGGATTTTCGCGTCAAGTGCACAAAACTTTTTTCACATGAACTTTGGACCAATACGGTCAGATTGATCAACCAGATTTTTTTTAAAGTGAAATATAATTTTTTAATAATTCAATCAATATTGCGGTTTTATGCAAATTATTCTTCGGCCTCTAAATCATACATGCAAAGTTACACGTTCATGGCATTTGGCAAAGATGTGGAGGGTTAGTCAAAGTATCACTGAAACCAATTTTATTCCAATCGGCCAAAGGGGGGCGCTATACGAAGCGTTTGAAAATTCAAACTTCAAACGGGCATAAGTCATGACTCGTTTTGTTTGAAGACATGCAACTTGTTACACGCGTGCTTTGACTCGAGCGGAAGACATCTGTGTCGTTGTTAAGTAAGCTCCGCCCTTCGATTTTCCGCCATATTGAGCAGTTTGTAAAACGCGTAAACCCGCTTTTATTCTGGAATTTTCGCTCCACGTGCACAAAACTTTTTTTACGTGAACTTTGGACCGATATCTAAAGATCTGTCAGATCGGATTTCTTTAAAATTGAAACATGCTTTTTTAAATAAATTCAATGAATATTGCAGTTTTATGCAAATTATTCTTCTGCCTCTAAATCATACATGCAAAGTAACATGTTCATGGCATTTGGCAAAGATGTAGAGTGTTAGTCCAAATATCACTAAAACCAATCTTACCCCAATTGGCCAAAGGGGGGCGCTATATCATTTTGAGCAGTTTGTGAAACGCTTAAACCCGTTAGGATTTTTTTTTGCAATTTGCATGAAACATTCTACACACAATCTAAGGACCTTTATCTAATATGCCTATGAAGTGCACACACACAAAAAATATAATAATAATTATAAATATAGCTGCAAGCAGCGATAAAGTGGCCAAGGCCAAAAACACCTCAAATCATGAACACAGCCTGCAATGTGCGTGAAATCTTGCAAGCACATTCCCAATAGGTCAAGGAACAGATACCACCCTTCTCACATTGGCCTGTTATAGCGCCACCAGCGGGTCAACTTTTGCACAACACATTTTTGGAACAAAATGGACCAATCTTTGACGTCAGTAACGTCAAAGAGAGCACTGCCTGCGATCTTGACATTTTGTACTTTTATAGCCATTGTTTCCTGGCTTGACGCGTCAAGTGCACAAAACTTTTTTCACATGAACTTTGGACCAATACGGTCAGATTGATCAACCAGATTTTTTTTAAAGTGAAATATAATTTTTTAATAATTCAATCAATATTGCGGTTTTATGCAAATTATTCTTCGGCCTCTAAATCATACATGCAAAGTTACACGTTCATGGCATTTGGCAAAGATGTGGAGGGTTAGTCAAAGTATCACTGAAACCAATTTTATTCCAATCGGCCAAAGGGGGGCGCTATACGAAGCGTTTGAAAATTCAAACTTCAAACGGGCATAAGTCATGACTCGTTTTGTTTGAAGACATGCAACTTGTTACACGCGTGCTTTGACTCGAGCGGAAGACATCTGTGTCGTTGTTAAGTAAGCTCCGCCCTTCGATTTTCCGCCATATTGAGCAGTTTGTAAAACGCGTAAACCCGCTTTTATTCTGGAATTTTCGCTCCACGTGCACAAAACTTTTTTTACGTGAACTTTGGACCGATATCTAAAGATCTGTCAGATTGGATTTCTTTAAAATTGAAACATGCTTTTTTAAATAAATTCAATGAATATTGCAGTTTTATGCAAATTATTCTTCTGCCTCTAAATCATACATGCAAAGTAACATGTTCATGGCATTTGGCAAAGATGTAGAGTGTTAGTCCAAATATCACTAAAACCAATCTTACCCCAATTGGCCAAAGGGGGGCGCTATATCATTTTGAGCAGTTTGTGAAACGCTTAAACCCGTTAGGATTTTTTTTTGCAATTTGCATGAAACATTCTACACACAATCTAAGGACCTTTATCTAATATGCCTATGAAGTGCACACACACAAAAAATATAATAATAATTATAAATATAGCTGCAAGCAGCGATAAAGTGGCCAAGGCCAAAAACACCTCAAATCATGAACACAGCCTGCAATGTGCGTGAAATCTTGCAAGCACATTCCCAATAGGTCAAGGAACAGATACCACCCTTCTCACATTGGCCTGTTATAGCGCCACCAGCGGGTCAACTTTTGCACAACACATTTTTGGAACAAAATGGACCAATCTTTGACGTCAGTAACGTCAAAGAGAGCACTGCCTGCGATCTTGACATTTTGTACTTTTATAGCCATTGTTTCCTGGCTTGAAGCGAGCCCACAATTGTTTCGAAGGAACAATATTTTCTAGTTACACTTATTATCGCATATTATCGTCTGTTCTCGCTTATTGAAGGAGTCCAGTTCAGCACATCCAATCTCAAGCGTTGCACTGCCGCTTAACTTTTTTATTTTTACCTTTTTTTTTTGCGAGGTGAAACGCAAACAAAGGCCACCTGTATGCAGGTTGGGACGTCATTTAGCCTATAAGCAGCATGTTTCTGGACATCATCTGCGGGGACGGGCGACATAGAGTCTGCGAAAATGTGTCTATCTGCTGCAACACAAACTCACCGACGCTCGTCTCAGTCTGTGATTACTGTGGTGGGGCAGCCGAGAGCGCAGGAGGAGGAAAAGTTATGTGATGAGAGCTGTGGAGTCATGGACACTGACTGGACAGTAACTGGACTAACTGTTCTGCATGACGCATGGCGCACGCAAACCTCCGCAATAACTCTCACCTCTCGGTCCTCGGAGCAGCGGCTGAGGTGCGCTGCTGCTGCGCTAGTGTATAGGGCGGCTATTAGTCTAAAAAATAATGGTAAAAAAATAAGCATTATATAAAGCATCGGACACAGTTCGGGCCAAAGACCTGGCCAGATCGGGTCCGTTTCCCCGTTCCATTTTAGGGTCGGATCCAATCACTCTCCGCTCCATTTCGGGCCGGGGCTAGAAAGTCTGTAATTTTCTTGGGCCATTCGGTTCGGTCCAAATTCCCTCGGTTCCATTTCGGCTCAGCTCCCATTTTGTGGACCTGTGCTACCCTCTAATATTAACCACTTGAACTCTAGCGTCCATATTCGGAGAACCTTAGCCGAAAATAGCAGATCTACAAGTTCACAACGCCTCGCAGCTAAGTACAGAGTGAAAGGTCAAGTTTATTAAGTATTGACGGTTCAAGTGGTTAAATATCTGAAAACACAAATTGACATAAATCCAAAATACACTGATGATTGTGCTGTCAAACAATTAAACTACATGGAATCTATGAACAGGTTGTGGGGGTCCCTGCTTCATCTCTCTCTCAGCTAAGGGGTCCTTGGCCTGAAAACGTTGAAGACCCCTGCATTAGAACATTAGTTCTATGCCAATCAGACAAATTGAAACATGTGTGTAACAGAGTTAGAAATATCCCTGTATTAATTTCTACCAAATCCATGTGCTTGCCTTTCAATGAATTGTATTGTGCTGTATAGTTCTAAAGCCACCTTGTGGAAAAACAGTGCAGCTGCATGCAGTGTCCCTGTGCACACACATCCATGCTGGAGGTATTAGGAGCATGATGACTCTGTTACAAACACCAGTAAGACTCCCTAATCGGGAGATAAGCGACCGTTGGTCGCTTATCTCCATAAATAGGCCAAAAAGTAGTTTGTGCAAAATCGTCCTGATGGTGGCGCTAGATGGGACAGATGCGTTGTGATTACATGACTGTAGAGATACTGTGTACTGGTGTGCATGATTTAAGTAGACACACCCACAGGCAGATCTTGATAGTGGACCCAGGTCTGTTTATTTAACCTCTTGAGCCCCATTGCCCCCGCCGGCGGGGGCAAAAGGTGTTGACCTCTGAACAGCTGTCAATAAATGTCAATAAATCAATAGAGACCAAATCAAACTACAATTTCTTTGTTGATTATTGTTACAGTGCACCTACAGCATAGTAATCAGCTGCCATTGTACTTTTCATCCATACATTACTCCTATTACAGTATTATTACTACTTATTGTTACTCGTTTTTATCATTTTTCACCCTATACTTTAACATTACTAATATGACAGCACTACTCTCACTAAAACATCTGTAGAGTTTACATAGTTTGCAATATATTCATACAATTTTGCCTATCAATTGGTGACACCTTGGTGAACAATTTTTCTATTCAATATTTATGTTTTAAATGAGGTCTTGAGGCTCATTCACTATTCAGAAGGCAGAATTTCCATAGGCGGAGGTCTTTTTCAATCATCTTTTCCTTGGTAAATGATCACAGCAGGACAATTTGGTCAGAGAAATGTGATGTTTTACACTGCATTTGTGAATTTTCAGGGGTTAGCTGACATTTGGTGAGTCAAGAGTAGCCACAATCATGGTAGTTTTGTGTCCACAACTGTTCCAATTTGGGCATAAATCTTAGGCGGATTTTCCCCCTGGACCCCCCTGGGGCTTAAGAGGTTAAGCATGGAGGCTCATCCTTCCTGGACTCCCTGGTGTGAAGGGGTGTGTGTGTGTGTGTGTGTGTGTGTGTGTGTGTGTGTGTGTGTGTGTGTGTGTGTGTGTGTGTGAGAGAGAGAGAGAGGACAGTGGCAACATTCCTTGCCACTTGGCAGGTCACACATTATGTTTGAGAGAGAGAGAGAGTGTGTGTGTGTGTGTGTGTGTGTGTGTGTGTGTGTGTGTGTGTGTGTGTGTGTGTGTGTGTGTGACACAGAGAGAGCAGCCCCGTTGGGGTGGTCATTTGGTCATTTTTGCACATTTGGTAATTTTTTACACCTGGGGGTCCCCCAGGGACCTGGGGGTCCCCGAAACTCCGGGGGTCCTTGGAGGTTGTAGTTTGGCAGGCAAGGAGTGTGTGTGCAAAATCTGGCATGGATCGGGGCAACGGTTGCAGAGATATGAGCAGGGCAAAAGTGTGACGTGTGACGTGTGACAGAGTGACGGAGGGAGTGACGGAGGGACAGCCGGTGGAGGTTTGGATAGTGTGCAAGTAACTGCGACCTACGGTCGCAAATTTTTTCCAGTGTCCAAATAAATTCCAAATATTATCAAATGATCTTGCGGCACCCCTGGACTGCCGTCACGGCACCCCAGGGTGCCCCGTCACCCTCGTTGAAAACCCCTGCTGCAGATGCCCACTGTGTGTCTCATCTGTTTATACCAGGTAGACTCTGTTGAATGTGAGATTCACATGTTGTTTACATACAATGGGGGAAATAAGTATTGGATACACTGCAGATTTAGCAGGTTTTCCCACTTCCAAAAAATGGAGGTCTGCATTTTTTATCGTATGTATACTTCAACTATGAGAGACAGAATCTAAAAGTATGAGTGTATGATTTTTAAATCATTAATTTGCATTTCATTGCAAGAAATAAGTATTAGACACACCTACCAATCAGCAAGAATTCTGGCTCTCACAGAACTGTCAAATATTTTTTAAGAAGTCCTCCTATTCTACACTCATTACCTGTATTAATTCATCCTATTGACCCACGTTTGACGTTGTTACCTGTATAAAAGACCACTGTTCAGTGTTCACACACTCACTCAATCAATCAGACTCCAACTTTTCCACTAGGGCAAGACCAAAGAGCTGTCTAATGACCCAGGGAAAAAAATAGTAGACCTGCACAAAGGCTGCGATGGGCTACAGGACAATAGGCAAGCAGCTTAGTGAGAAGGCAACAACTGTAGGCACAATTATTGGAGAATAGAAGAAGCTCAAGATGTCTATCAAGCTCCCTCTGTCTGGGGCTCCATGTAAGATCTCCCCTCGTGGGGTATCAATGATCATGAGAAAGATGAGGGATCAGACCAGAACTACTCGGGAGGACCTGGCCAATGACCTGAAGAGAGCTGTAGTCTGGGAATTTTAATAAAACCTGGGAATAAATTCCTTACCAAACGATTTCTTCACCAATGTGTTGCTAAAGGTGTCTAGTAACATATCTAACAAAGATTGAAATTCAACATCCCTAGCAAAATTTTTACAGCTAGGGTAATTCTGGGTCTCATTCACTTACTATACACTGTACTATAAGGGAAAGAAATCACTCCCAAAAATATGCTTTAAGTAGCATGTTAGGGGTCTAACTAGGTGTTTTTAATTATTCTGAATCCATTGCAAGCATTTGTTTTGCACAAAAAACATTCATTGGGCCAAAAAAAACAAAAAAAAACAATGGTTTTTCGTGCAAAACAAATGCTTGCAATGGATTCAGAATAATTAAAAACACCTAGCTAGACCCCTCACATCCCACTTAAAGCATATTTTTGGGAGTGATTTTTTTCCCCTTATAGTACAGTGTATAGTAAGTGCATTACCAGAATTAGCCTAGCTGTCAAACATTCTCCTAGGGATGTTGAATTTCAATCTTTGTTAGATATGTTACTAGACACTTTTACGAACACATTGGTGAAGAAATTGTTTGGTAAGGAATTTATTCCCAGATTTGACAGGTATTCCGCTAATTTTCTACTGGGACCACAGTCTGAAAGATTACCATACTAGGCCGCGTCGCTGCCATTGATTAAAATCCTGCAGTGAGTGCAGTGTAAGGTCACTTGCTCAAGCCAGCACAGTCTAAGCATGTGTGAAGTTTGCCATCTGACCGTCTGGATGACCCAGTACTGGCTGTGTGTTTTGGGTCATTGTCATGCTGGAAGACCATGACCCATCTTCAAGGGAAGGAGGTTGTTGTGATCCATGGCCCCATCCATCCTCCCCTCAGTACGGTGTCTTACTACAGCCCGTTCTCACCCCCACTTCTTCACCCTCCTGACGCACTTCGGACTCACTTTCGGCGTCACCCGTGCAGACGCGTTGGGACGCTTTCAGCGTCATACCAGAGACGCGGAGGGAGAGTCTTAGTGGGCATGCGCCGACACATGTTTACTCGAACATGTAACTACCGTCAGTGGGACGCGAACCACCGCCTTCAGTGATCGTAGCCATGCTGCCCTACCGACCACTTTTTTTGGTGCTTTTATCTTTGACAACGTGGATTCTAACGCAACGCGGAGGATTCTAACATAACGTGGAGGTAACGTGTCCGACCACCTAAACTAACCCTAACCCAAACCCTAACCTTAACCTCAGTAAAACTAACGTGTCGGCGCCTCCGTGCAGCTGCGCCCCCGTTGTGGATAGTGGCGTGATAGGTAACGTCGCGTGGCTGGTAAACCATACATAGCGGTTTCAAATCCCTCTTCGGGAATGACTTTTTTTCCCCTTCTTCTTAGACCACTGGGCTTACCTGTCTGTCTGCCTGCCTGTCTCCCTCCCAGAGCAGTCCTCTGGTATCCAGTGTGTGGATGAGTCTGGCAGACAGCTTGATGTCGTTGCGGACCACCGGTTTGTGGTGCGTCAGACCGTTGACGTTACGAACCCGCCGAGCCAGGTCCCTGTTGACCACCGGAGCCAGCTCACAGTCACGCAGCTACGCACACACACAGGCATACACACACACACACACACACACACACACACACACACACACACACACACACACACACACACACACACACACACACACACACACACACACACAGTTGGTTAGATTGCAGAGTGACAGCGTCAACACATCCTAGTACAGTGGTTCTCAACCTTTTCAGGCTGCGACCTCCAAAATAATCATATTTTAACTGGGGACCCCCCACCCTGACGAGCACTAAGAGTTGAGGCATTACATTTTGTATAACACGGTTCTACTGTGAAAATAGACGATCTACATGCTCACAACGCCTCGCAAACACGAGGCGTTGTGAGCATGTAGAGCTGCTATTTTCACAATTTCTGCCATTTAAATTGTCACTTTAGAAATGTGCAGATACCCTCTTAAAATGTATGTTGGTTTGTTTACTGTTGAGTGAGAAAACAATGTTTATCATCAAGTTAATCATCTGGGGACCCAAAAAACAGGTTGAGAACCACTGAATGTAACAATACAATTAAAAATACAATACATACATTCAAAACAAGAAAAGAGTAGGCTATATAAATCATGGGGTAAAGTAAGCAATGTTAAATAAATAGGTTTTTAAATTGGACTTGAAAACAGCTATGGTTGGGGATTGTCTGATGTACAGTGGAATATCTTTCCACATCTACATCTGTGTGTGTGTGTGTGTGTGTGTGTGTGTGTGTGTGTGTGTGTGTGTGTGTGTGTGTGTGTGTGCGCGCGCGCACGCGCGCCAATGTTTTAACAGTTTGTTGATTACTTTTGTTGCAATATTGGTATTTTTTCTTTTCTTTCTTGAGGAATTAAAAAGGTTTTAAAAGTCCTTAAATTGTGACTGCTGTCACATTTCAAAGGGCACACCAAAGGTCCATACTGGTTGAGAAACAACTAGGGGGTTCATAAGTCTAGGACAACACCAAGATCTCTCACTTGACTCTTAGGTTTAAGAGACCAGGATTCAAGGTAAGAAACAACTCCCTGTCTCTGCTTCTGTGGTCCAAAAAACAATGATCTCTGTCTTATCTTGATTTAATTGTAGAAAATGTTGCTGCATTCAGTCATTGATTTCCTCAATGTGACACAGAGTATCAACAGAGCCATAGTCGGTTGATGTAACAGATATGTAGATCTGCATGTCATCTGCATAATTATGGCAATTAACTTTATTTTAGCTTATTATTTGTACTAGGATATAATATTATAAAGATTGAACAGGAGGGGTCCTAGGATGGACCCCTGTGGAACCCCACAGGTCAGAGCCATCTGACCAGACACACAGTTCCCAATAGAGGTACTAGTAAGACACCTCAGGGTGACATTTCATTCTTGGCCATCTGGCCAGTGATGTACTGTATATCAGACCAGTCACCCATACTGTATATGGAGACCCCTGGTACCCATATATGGAGATCCATGTACCGTATATGGAGATATGCTGTGAGAGCCCAAACATGCTTACTCAGTTATTCGTTATGTGAAAGTCCTATGACGTCTATGACATCTGACATCATACCCTTTTATGCCCATACATTGGGTTAGTGTGGAATGTGGCCGGTGTGGCCTCCATATATGGGCATTCCCAGATGAAGTCCTGTTAGATATGGGCTTGATGACAGGGAACGCTACTCCAAAAAACAGAGCATCAAATCGCACACCACTCGTTTCAGTAATAGTTTTTTTGCCCAGGCAGTCAGGTTGCTCAACGAAGGGATGAAAGTGAAACGTAGGTAAACATGGGCACTGTACGCATTTTTAAACTGTACACTGTTACACTGTATGGTATTGTTGTTGTTGGGACTTGTCTTGTGTGGCCTGCATGGTATGTGGGTCCACACTCTTGTCGGTAGGGATGGGTATCGTTCACCTTTTAATCGATACGATACCTTTTTCGATACCTGGGAATCGATACGATACCTTTATCGATACCATTTTCGATACTTTTTATTTATTATTATTATTATAATTATTATTTGCCTTTTTCTATGGGCTATTTTATAGACGTTGGATCATTATCATAATAATAAACATTATAGGCTATTGTCGACTATTTTCCACAGTAACAAGTGTAGCCTACTAAAGCAGTCATTAAACTCTCAGTAGCCCAATTGTTACAGATGCGACCGGCATTCAAAAGTATCGAAACAAGGTATCGTTCATTTTTACGTGAACCGATACCGATAGTATCGACGTCATTGAATCGATACCCTTAAAAGTATCACCGACGATACCCAACCCTACTTGTCGGTCACTGTGACCATGTCTTTGTGTAATGAGGCTGAGATGCTCCTGGCACAAGCATTTCATTGTATCTGTACCTGTATGGATATGTGACTAGGTCTGGTACTTTGTTCCTTATGTCTGCATTGGTCATTTTTCGTTTTTGTACATATTATCCAAGTACAGAATCTAAGCTTTAATATGATGTATCATTTGTTGAAATTGGGGCATATTATTATATTAAGTTATGGACATTTTAAACTTGTTGCACCATATAACCCAAAGGGCTTAAAAAGCCATTTGAAAGCAAGAAACATTTTTACACCTCTAGGTAGCCAGACGTGGGTGTGACAATGGGAGGGACAATAGGTACTTGTCTACACCCCTAAATCACTCCCCCCAAGTCAAACCACCTCCACAGTTGTATAGCTGTCAACTTCAAATGTTGTACTTTTATTCCACTACAATTATTTAAAACGACTAGTTATTTAGTAGACTAGGTTTAGATTATTATTGCAAAACATATACATTACCCACTTAGCAGATCTTGTACTTGTACTTTGCAAAGCTGCTATAACACATGCACCTACCCATAAGGGTCCATTTGGTTCCTATCATTTAGATGGCACACATCATGTGTTGGTCTACTTGTAATCTTAATGTCAAGGACCCCCAAATGGACAGATTAGCCCATGGACCCCCACTTGAAAAGATACGCCAGGGACCCCCATTTTAATGTCCAAGCCTCTATCATTGATTCTCAACCATTTACATTTCAAGGACCCCCAGTTTGTCATGCATCAGGTTCTGCAGTGTATACGGAACCAAATGGACCCATTCCATGTGTACCCATACCCATAAGGGTCCATTTGGTTCCTTTAGCTGGCGACCCCCTAAAACTCCCTCAAGCATTTAGAGAACCAGTGCTCTAAATGTGTAGTCCCAGTTTTGCAATAAAAAACGGCGCCCCCGCGATTTATTACCTTTTAGTTCGGCACGTTCTGAACTTCTGAAGGTACAGGGAAAAGTGTTGTGTATATCCAATCCATTGGTGCATTCTTAATATAAAATCCACTGGAATTATATCCATCACGTTGATTTGTTTACAGTCGGTGGTCGCGGTTGTGAGCGTCATTGTCCACGCACCAGTGTGCTGCACTAATGATTTGTAAACGCTGAGTAAGTGAGTTCAGAGTCTCTCAGCAGGTTATTTATTTAATGCTTAAAGCCAGTGAAACAATTAATAACTTTAGGACCGAAACATCGACCGATTCAAGCTGGAGCAGCGTTAGGAGGAGGAGGAGGAGGAGGAGAGCAGCGTTAGAATGAGCCTTGACGCTATGTCACCAATGAGCCCTTACGAGGCAGGAAAGGAAAGCACCCTCTCGTCTGCATGTAATAAACATAAACTACGGTTCGTTACTCAACAAAACAAAGACGGCGTAAGGGTGATGGAAGCCTACTTTACTTAGTGGGAACACTCAGAAAGTCCCACCTCACGTCTAAAATACACTTTAATACACTTTTATACCAGAGAATAAACTTTTTCACCGGAGGTTTTAGTTACTCCACACCGCCCTCTACAGATCTTGTCAATAGAAATGTCCATTGACCAAATTTTGCCTTCCGGTGAAATATTCTGTTCTCTTGATAAAAAAGTGTATTTTAGACGCGATGTTGGGGACTCTGAGTGTTCCCACCAAGTAAAGTAGGCTTTCAACTCCCCAAATCCGTCTTTGTTTTGGTGAGTAGCGAAACTGTATCTTTTATTTTCACTACAGACGAGTGAGCGTGCCGCCTGTAATGCCAGCACAAGGACTCATGATGACATAACGTTTTCAACACGCTGCTTCGATTTTCCACGTTTTCTTTGTGCGTCCAAGAGCGACTGAGATCACGACGTAGGCTATACATAAAAAAAATACATCCTTCCAGAATACTGTCTTCAGCAAACCGTTAACATTAGCGAGATGAAGTTACTGTGTAGACTGTTTACAAGCAGATAGCACGCTGTATGGGCGTGCTGAAATACGAGACAATGCATTCCTTAAACCAATCGCGCTCCCGTGAAATCGCTATGCAAATCTAAAGAGCTCAATTCTCCGCCTCCTAAAACAGCAGTAAAACTCTCCCAAAGAGGCAACTTTGCTACACTAATCTTGCCATTTAGCGACCTTAATAAAGATATCTTATGGAATGAAAACCCTCTAATATATTCAAACTGTGTTTATATAAAAAAACGAAAAACAAAGAAAAAACTAAATCACTCTTGTTTTCGCGTTTTCTGACTTTTAAAATTGCCGACATTTTCCCGGTTCCTCCAGCCTCGGACACATATGTGTGACAATAAACCTGAACCTCTATTTATGGGCATAAAAGTGATTCTTGTTAGTGTGACATCAGAGACGTCAGAGCATGGTGTCAGAGGTGTTACCCTGGTGTTATGCAGGTTTCGGTGTACCATGTAGACGTGTTACCCTGGTGTTATGCAGGTTTTGGTGTGCCGTGTAGAAGTGTTACCCTGATGTTATGCAGGTTTTGGTGTACCGTGTAGAAGTGTTATGCAGGTTTTGGTGTGCTGTGTAGAAGTGTTACCCTGATGTTCTGCAGGTTCCAGCAGGTCTCTTTGATGTTGACGGTGGGTTCAAAGGTCACCCAGCAGCGTCTGAAGAACCTCCGGTCAGGCTGAGGGTCAGAGAGCGCCACCCGCAGGAAGCCCGGGTACCTGCGACACAACTACACACACACACACACACACACACACACACACACACACACACACACACACACACACACACACACACACACACACACACACACACACAGAGAGAGAGAGAGAGCATGGTTAGCATTTAACATGACCTGACGTGAATAAAAAAAAAAACAGTTACAAACTATAATAGACCAAGAAAAACACTATTTTATATAAATAAAATTCCACAAATGTCTGTCGCATTCTTTTCATTGATTTCTTCAGGACCATTTGGTCAAATTACAGCAATTTTAAGCAAAGGTCACCTTTTTTCAGAAGGTTTTAGGGGGTAATTTTCAACAAGGTGTTTTCAGAATCAGTGGAGTACCACTGCCCTCTCCTGGCTGCTTTGTGTACTGACAGATGTGTAAGGTCAGGCTCAGTCCCAGTCTATCAAGCAGGAGTCAGAACTGGAGAACATCAGACATCATGTCTGATGAAGGTCACAGTGACAGGAACTAATAATATGCATTAAACTATTTGTGTTGTAAGTGAAGACAGTGTGGAGGACTAATGTTTGTTAACCTTTGCTTTTATGAAAAACATCCCAGACCATTCTGTCTTTATGGAAGATGTTTCTATAGCTAGTTTGACCATTTGAACACTCTTTACATCTCAAGATAATTTTAAGGTGCTGACACCAAACGGGACAGAGAGGGTCAAACATGTGTGTAAACATTACTATGATCGACTGGGGCAGCAGTGGCTCAGGGGTAGAGCGGCAGCTTGGCAACCAGAGGGTTCCCAGTTCAATCCCCCAGAGTTAGTGTGGAAGAGTCCTTGAGCAAGACTCTGAACCCCTAACTGCTCCTGATGAGCAGGTTGGTGTTAATTATCAAGACTCTGAACCCCTAACTGCTCCTGATGAGCAGGTTGGTGTTAATTATCAAGACTCTGAACCCCTAACTGCTCCTGATGAGCAGGTTGGTGTTAATTATCAAGACTCTGAACCCCTAACTGCTCCTGATGAGCAGGTTGGTGTTAATTATCAAGACTCTGAACCCCTAACTGCTCCTGATGAGCAGGTTGGTGCCTTGGATAATGGCGCGTCATAAATGCACCATTTACTATGTATTAGGTTGAGAAGGGCATTTGTTTCAAATCTACAGTATCTAGTGTGAGTTCACCCCTCTCATTTCCGTTAATATGTAATTATATCTCTTCATGAGACAACATTGAAGAGATGACACTTTGATACAATGTAAAGTAGTCAGCATGGAGAACAGTGTCATTTTATTGTCCTCCCAAAATAACTCACCATACAGCCATTAATGTCTTAAGTGCTGGCAATAAAAGTGAGTACACCCCTAAGTGAAAATTTCCAAATTGTGTCAATATTTTGTGTGGCCACCATTACTTTGCAGCACTGCTATGACCCTCTTGGGCATGGAGTTCACCAGAGCTTCACAGGTTGCCACTGGAACCCTCTTCCACTCCTCCATGACCACATCTTAGAGATGGTGGAGGTTAGAGATCTCAGTGCTTAATTTGAGGAGGAACATGTTCCCCCATCTCTTTGATTGGATCCTGCGGTTCCGGCACCTATTTGATTGGATCCGGGACCATCCTTCCAAATAGAGACGTTTTTGGCCTGAAGCATTTTCTTTACTTTATATTTTCATGTTTTTGTTCAATTTCTTGCAAATTTTCTGATGTGGTGCTTCTAGGTGGCAGACACACAATAGACAATCTACAGTAGATACACACATACATGGTGTCATTGAATGTTGTTAACAATATAAATATGCCAGTTATTCAGATTGATCATTGGGAATTGATTGACTACCAGTGTCCTGATGTGCCACATGTGCCAATTGTTGCTGCTAATGTTATACTGGGTGCGTAAATATAGGTAAAAAAGCCCTGTAAATTGTTGTGCGCGTGACAGTTTATGCGCCCAGCACGCGCATCCGGCACCTATTCCTTGACAAATTAAGCACTGCATAGACATCATGTTAGTATGAGCCCAGATGTGGGCTCATACTAACAGATGTGTTCATACTCACAGCAGTGATCTCATAGATCCAGATGTTCTATCATAGATCCAGATGTTATACTCACAGCAGTGATCTCGTCCTTGGACACCTCAGGGCAGATGTTCCTCATGAACAGAGAGGTGGTGAGATGCAGAGGTCTGGGTTTAGGAGGCCCCTCCTTCTCTCTCTCCTTCCCTCTCTCCTTCCCTCGCTCCTTACGACGCTCCGCCCCGTCTGATACGCACGCACGCACACGCACACGCACACGCACACACACACACACACACACACACATACACACACACAAAATGATATTTCACTAATGCATATTTGTATCCACTCGTCCGAGACAGTTTGCCCTCCTGGCCCCCAAGTTGTGGAATAAACTCCCTGTCGCACTTAGAACAACGGACTCACTCGCTAGCTTTCGCGGTGGACTGAAGACCCACCTCTTCAGACTCCACCTAAACCCATAGCACTACAGAAAATCAATGACCATACATGAAGATAGTTAGCATTTGTTTTTAGGTTTTTTTTAGAACTTTGATTTTATTGTGTTTTTTTCTAGATAGATATCCATTTGCACTTGTTATATTGCTGTTGATGTACTGACATATTATCTTGTGATGTTTTGTATCTGCTTATTGGAAGTCGCTTTGGATTAAAAGCGTCTGCTAAATGCCCAAACTGTAAACTGTAAACTGTATCATCTCTCTATGAATTCCACATGTCTCTTCCTATGTGTCTGACCATAAACTCAACGACATTCCATGCACTTGTGTTGTTTTTGATACATAGCGGTGCAATGTGTAAAGATGGTTCCAGACATCCAGTCAGTCAGTCAGACAGTGATTGACAGGTTACTTTAGATTGACATACCGTCCTCTCCTTCGTCGTCCTCTTCCTCCTTCTCTCCATCAGAGTGGGAGGAGTCAGAGTCAGAGCCACTCCCCTCCCCGCTGTCAGCTGACACGCTGCGTTTCCTCTTCCTGTCCTGGTAGGGATGGGAGGATATGACAATGTTATATAGGGCTGTCACGATATGACATTTTACATGACGATTAATTGTCACTCAAATAATTGGCGATTAACGATTTAATTGTGTTTTTGTCGTTGACAATTACATTTCTGTTTGGCTTTTAGGCTTTGAAGTTGTACATGCCAGATATGACACATAACCTAAATATACAAAGACATTACTGACATATTTAACAACTTACTACTTAAATAATAACTTTGATAGTGGAAATAGCCGATCTACAAGCTCACAGCTTGTAGATCTGCTATTTCCACTATTTCGGAAATTTTTCAACATTCACGATTATGACGATTATGACAAAATAATTGCGATAATGTCAAATAATCACGATTAGACGATTATGTAATAATTGTGACAGCCCTAATGTCATATCACCATTATTGTCAAAGAAATCACGATTTACGATATCATCGCGATAATCAGAATTTCCCGAACATCATCCATTATGCTGGGGCGGAACGTGCGCCAAAAAATTGCTGATCTACAAGCTCACAACAAAGGATTTAGAAGACACTTATAGAACCGTGTTGAAATATCCAAAGATTTTCTAGGTTTTTCAAAAATAGCAGATCTACAAGCTCACAGTGCTGCACTCGGTGCCGCGCTGTGAGCTAGTAGATCTGCTGTTTTTCAATAGTTAACTCTCTCCCAGCCATTTACAATAGGCTTGTGCGCCTATACTGCCAGGAATTTTATTAATTTCCAAGTTAGCTTTAATCTAACCCAACAGGGATCATATTGTTGTAGAATGTAGTACTAGTACTATCCACTAGAGTGTGCCCAACGATAATCTCCTAGAGTCTGGACTAGCGAGTGGACAGCAGTAGACCCATAATGGCGGCGCCCATTGGCGGCCATTATGTCTCCCGGTCCGCCGAACGGGAGCTATAAAACACGATCCGAACGTCGTGCGCACGCCATTTACACTCGTTTTTGCTCTTGAGTGACCAATCTGTCAGTCCAGCCATTTTTTTCCGAATGAAAATCGGTCTACATATGGTAAAGTTTGATAAGAAAAACGTCAACATTCAATGCTGTAAAAAGGCCCATTCTATGTTATGGCCGAACGACTTCCGGGTTACGTCATCGATGATGTCACTTCCTTCGAATATGTAACTTTAGACTAAAATTAAGCTAGAAAGGTCATTTATAGCTCAAAAAATGTCAAAAAAATACCAAAATGATCAGAAAATGATCCCCAAGGCGACGTTTGGCGATCTGGCTGCCTCACCCTCCTCAAAATGGCGATGGAAGGCGATTTGGCTGTGAACTAGTTAAAGCATAGAATGATGTTTAAAGTAATAATGCGTTCCAGGTCTAGATGGGTTTATACTTTAGTTAGCCATTTAAAAATAGCAGATCTACAAGGAGTTCTGGGGGTCCTTGACATGAAACAGTTTCAGAACCACTGATTATAGAAACATAGAAGACATTTATAGAATGGGCCTCTGGTCTTAAAGGGTTGTTGTTTTTCTCCAGTGTGTTCGTTCCACTTACTTTCTTTCTCTTCTTCTCTCCTCCTTTCTCCTCCTCCTCCTCTTCTCCTTCTTCTTTCTTCTCCTCCCCCTCTTCTCCTTCCTCTCCTTCCTCATCCTCCTCTTCCTCAGCTTTCTGCTCCCTGGTCTCCTTCTGGTCCTCCTCTGTGTTCTCAGGCTGGAAAGAAAACACACCATACCATGACATCACTGTGACATCACATCACTATGACATCACTAACACCACCTTCTGCTGCTCCTCTGTCTGCTCAGGCTGGAGACACATGGAACATCACTAATCCAATACTAACAATCAGGGCATGAAGGCCATGTCCGATGGCTGCCTGTGCCAATGGCATGACCTGAGGCCACAGTGGCCTTACTGCCCCAGCTGACTGGACTAACACTTATAATCATCTTTAAAAATTGTTTTTATCCTACTAATGTCCTATGATGTTTCATTTTATTTCTTGTTGTTGTTGTATACACTAGGGATGCGAAGATATACCGGTACGGATCGTAATCGCGATACAAACGTCCGTGATACGGTTGAATCGGTTCATT
Source organism: Nannobrachium achirus (assembly GCF_963921795.1). NCBI lineage: Eukaryota > Metazoa > Chordata > Actinopteri > Myctophiformes > Myctophidae > Nannobrachium > Nannobrachium achirus. The sequence goes on along the minus strand of NC_137821.1, from coordinate 1,874,206 downwards.
CAGTGTGTACCGGTACAATAGACGGCCGAAATCGTGATGGATCGTACCGTGAGTGTCTGGATCGGTAAATTCCGCGATTGTATCGGTTCTTCCATATAGTATTTCATTATATCCTGTGTTTCCGAGGCGCCATGAATGCACCATCATCAGCCGTTCAACCCCCTCCCCAAAAGCCAGTCTTTAACGCGAGCTGCGACTCGGACAGACGGACAACACTCCGCACTCTGCATGCATGCAACCAGGGAGACAGACAGTGCAGCGAAATTCAACACAGACGAACTAGCAGCCCCACGGGTTAAAAAGATGCAAGATTAGTTGTACAGTACTTAGCTTTATATCATCCAAGTCCGCTGCGCTGATTGTTGTCACAGAGTAGCACAGGCTGATCGAGTGATATGTAATCAACAGCCGTTTCTTAGCGAATCTCCGACGGACAATTGATTGAGATCATCTTCTGCACTATATTAACTGCACACAGTCACACACACACAACAACAATGTTGCTGGGTGTTGTAGGACTACTGCTTGCGTTTAAAACAAAGTATTTGTCACTGTTCTACAACTTTCCTGTTGATACAAGCAACTCTCTCACTTGAAAGAAGCCTAATTTATACATCGCAGTACAAGGGTGTCGCACCTAAAATAGCAGACCTACAAGCTCACAATGCGTCGTGGATGCGACGCGCTGTGAGCTTGTAGATCTGTTTTAAAACATTTTGGCTATAAAAATTGCATAATCCTGGATTAAATATAATATAATATAATATAATATAATATAATATAATATAATATAATATAATATAATAATACAAACCAGGGAGGGACTTTATTGTTTTTCAGGTCAAGGACCCCTTAGCTCAGACAGAGATCAAGCAGGGACCTTCGATGTAGGCTAGGCATTATAGCCTACTGTATCACACAAATATTTGGCAGGCCCCCTGTAATAACCCTGGATTGGGGTCCCTGACTACCAGTTGAAGACATATAGGCCTACTAATAATGACATAGGCCTTCTATATGATTAGTTATCAAACAATTCTACAATAGCCAGCAGCTTTGTGTTCTCCCAGAATACTATATGCCTATGTTGGGTTGTTAGACAGAGCCTAGTACTACAGTGAAACAATAAATTGCCTTGAATTTAAATTTCATAAATTTTTAGTCACTATGTTTTGTAAATTTTGGGATTTGGGCTTGAATCGTGGTGAATCGTGAATCGTATCGCATCGTATCGGGAACAGGGGTGGATCGCGATGTATCGTATCGGCAGGATTTCAATGTATCGCAATTATATCGTATCGCTGGCAGTGTATCGAGGTCCGTATCGTATCGCCTCGGTGGTCGAGATTCGCATCCCTAGTATACACGTATTTGTATATGTCTCAATTGTTGATCGTTGTGTGTAATCTCGTCAGCATTGCAAACGAGGGTGAATCTCAATGCTCTTTTCCAGAATAAATAAAGGTTTCAATCAATCAAAACCTCCATGAATTCAATTAATTATTAAAAAAAAAAAAAAAAAAAAAACGTTTTATTTTCATGGCTTTGCTGCCCTGGCATTTGGCCTTTGTGCCCTTAAACAATGGCCAACACCAAAGGCCAAGTGGCCACTCCCCTAAAATGATGAAATTCCAGGCCTGCTAACAACATTACAGTACTAATAACGCTGCTTTGTGTTTATTTTGGGTGAAAACAAGCCAGTCAACTGGCTATATCTTTGTAGCCTAGCTCAGCTAGACTATCTGTCATTGCTAACACAACTGGCTATATCTTTGTAGCCTAGCTCAGCTAGACTATCTGTCATTGCTAACACAAGGCAGCAGATAGGGTCTTTAGTCATGGAATATTATCAGAATTCCTGTCAAAGCTGGGAATACATTTGTTACCAAACGATTTCTTCACCAATGTGTTCATAAAGGTGAATCTTATGACAGCTAGGGTAATTCTGGGTCTCATTCACTTACAAAAAATGACTCCCAAAAAATATGCTTTAAGTAGCATGTGAGGGGTCTAACTAGGTGTTTTTAATTATTCTGAATCCATTGCAAGCATTTGTTTTGCATGAAAAACATTCCTTGGGCTAAAAATGGAATCCACACAACTGTGAAAAGTGATGACTCATCACTAAACCATCGGGTTTCTTTTTTTGGGGGGGGCTGTTTTTAGCCTAATCAATGTTTTACGTGCAAAACAAATGCTTGCAATGGATTCAGCATAATTAAAAACACCTAGTTAGACCCCTCACATCCCACTTAAATCATATTTTTGGGAGTGATGTTTTTCCCTTATAGTACAGTGTATATAGTAAGTGAATGAGACCCAGAATTATCCTAGCTGTCAAACATTTTGCTAGGGATGTTGAATTTCAATCTTTGTTAGATATGTTACAAGACACCTTTACCAAGTCATTGGTGAAGAAATCGTTTGGTAACAAATTTATTCCCAGGTTTTATTAATATCCCCCGACTACTAGAGATGCTCAGCTCTGTAATTCTTTCTCAGCACTCCTCAGTCGTGAGGGAACCAACGCAGTATGCAAACGTTGGGAGGGTGGTGGTGTCTGGCTGTGCGAGGCTACCTCAAAAATGTATGTGAAAACACTCTGGCAAGGACAGCTATAGATGATGTTTTAACTCTTATCAGTTAAAGACCGATGTCAGTACCTTGTCCTCAGAGTCAGTCTTCTCAGCAGTCTCTCCAGGCTCCGTCTCTGCAGTCTTGTCCTCCCCAGTACCAGGACCACCAGGACCACCAGGACCACCAGAACCAGTAGGACCAGCACCAGTAGGACCGCTGCTCCCAGTAGGACCAGCAGTAGCAGCAGCAGCAGGAGGAGGAGGAGGAGGGACCACCACACCGCTCCCAGACGGCCCCTCCCCCGCCGCGGACCCCCCTGCCAGCAGAGGGGGGGCCGAGGGGACCTCCAACACCTGCAGGTCATGGTCTGTACCTCCCTCCATCTTTATGACCGCTGGGGAGAGAGACATAGAGACACAATGAGAGAGAGAGAGATCCTCCATCTTAATGACCGCTGAGGGAGAGAGAGAGCAGATATACTGTAGAGTTCTCAAATTCTGCCGAGGCCGAGCCTAAAATATAAATGCTATTTGATTGGGCCGGGCCGAGCCTCGGGCTCCGTCACTCAAGCAACAGAACATGGTCAGTCCATGCAGACTATGGACTGTCCATATATGGAGTGGAGGGGTCAGCTTTGTGCTGTATGCAGACTATGGACTGTCCATATATGGAGTGGAGGGGTCAGCTTTGTGCTGTATGAGGACTATGGACCGACCATATATGGAGTGGAGGGAGCAAGGGGGGTGGTCGTTAACAGTCCTTTTGTTATTACAATTACAACTGCTTTTTAGTTGACGAATTTTGTCATTCACGTCGCGGCCATCTCTATTCATCCCCCGTATTACGGGTACACATTATTGTGTATCATTATTTTATGCTTTAACTATTGAAAAATAGCAGATATAAAAGCTTGCAGCGCGGCACGGCACCGAGTGCCGCGCTGCGACCTTGTAGATCTGCTATTTTTGAAAAATCGTGAAAATTAGAATTTCGACCCGATTCTATAAGTGTCTTTTGAATCCTTCTAAGATTTTTTTGAAAAACCCTATGTTTCTGTGTCAGCAATCTGGCCAGCCATCGTCAAAGAAAAGGTCCTTTTCACTTAACTGGAGCTCAGTTAGTCTGTTCTTGAGAGACTACTATGTCAGTGGTTCTCACACCTTTTCATGTGAAGGACCCCCAAACTGATATGTATTTGGCCACGGACCCCCATCTCAAAATATTTAGTTCCAGGGACCACCCAGAAGCAACACATTTTCACGACTTTTTCAAAAATAGCAGATCTACAAGCTCGCAGCGCAGCACTCGGTGCCGCGCTGTGAGCTTGTATATCTGCTATTTTTCACTGGTTAAAGCATTCAATAATTCTGAGTTCTCTCTCTCTCTCTCTCTCTCTCTGTCTCTCTACCTGCATCCATCAGCTTGATGATCTTGGGGGCGTGTTCCATGTCGAGTGACAGCTCGTCCAGCCAACTGTTATCCAGCAGGAAGAGGAAGACGGACAGCCGGGTCTTCAGGGCCGCCAGAGACTCCGCCTTCTTGGCCGTGATGTCATCGGGGTGGTATTTAGAGCGGAACCTGAGAGGACAAGAGACATCAAGTATATATGAGAGAGAGAGAGTGAGTTATAACTGCCAATTAATTCACCCTTTGTCAGCCTTCTGATTGGTCCCTGACTGGCCAATCAGAAAAATCATTCTCTTTTGCTACCGGGGGCGGAGTTATGCAGTGGGGACAAAGTCCTTTCACCGCGGTGCGGTGATGCACGGTCATAGTGATTTAAATAATAAGCTTCAACAAACTAGTTCACATGTACGATATCGATGTAACTAAGAGATTCGATTGGGTAGATATATTTTAAATGGGCAGAATTACAATTACAATACATTTTATGTTGAGAGCGAGCCTATAATTCCACAACTTCCTGGTCAGTGCGAGGTACCCAAGATGCACTGCTCTCTCTCTCTCTCTGCCCTCTGCCTGTTCCAGAGGATAAAACTAATTAAAACATGTATTCTCGGGGGAAAATCCCTGTTTTGCAATGTAACTACTGTACTTTTTTTATCCTTTTTTATTAATATCACGTAGATGTTTTTCTTTTGGTACTTTAAATAGCAATAATGAGGCTATGAAAAATCTTGTTTTTATAATGGAAGTGAAAAAGAAAAAACTCTTCCCTGTTTTTTCTTTTTTTTTGTCCCACCTAGTAACAGAGTGACATGGGGTGGGACTTGACAAAGGGTGAATTGTGCTGGTGTCTGTTAGTCTGGATTATGTCCAGGTGTCCAGACTTGTGCTCTGTGGACTGCAACTCAGAGGACTGCAGAAAACTGATGCAAAAAGACTGGCCAAGAACTGCTCAGTCTCTGCTACGACCTGCAGCCTCTCTAAAGACTGGCCAATTACTGCTCAGTCTGCAGTGACCAGCAGTCTCTCTAAAGACTGGCCAAGTACTGCTCAGTCTCTGCTACGACCTGCAGCCTCTCTAAAGACTGGCCAATTACTGCTCAGTCTGCAGTGACCAGCAGTCTCTCTAAAGACTGGCCAAGTACTGCTCAGTCTCTGCTACGACCTGCAGCCTCTCTAAAGACTGGCCAATTACTGCTCAGTCTGCAGTGATCAGCAGTCTCTCTAAAGACTGGCCAAGTACTGCTCAGTCTCTGCTACGATCTGCAGTCTCTCTAAAGACTGGCCAAGAACTGCTCAGTCTCTGCTACAATCTGCAGTCTCTCTAAAGCAGTGTTTCTCAACCTGTTTTCTGCATGGCACACTTTTCATGTCCCAAGTATCCATGGACACACCAACATAATACGGGGGGTAAATAACGTCACTGTCGGGAAGAAACCTTGTATCTCCAAGTTCAAAAGTTCAAATGTGTACGTTTCTTCGCAAAGTAAAGCCCTGCTTCATCATACAATGCTGTCGCACAACAGTAGTGAAAACAGCAGATCTACAAGCACACAACGCCTCGCGGTGCGAGGCGTTGTGTGCTTGTAGATCACTAGATTCACTAGATTAGATTCTAGATTCACTAGATCACTAGATTAACTAGATTCACTAGTTTTAAATCATCAATGATAAATACAATGCTGGCTTTCAAGCAGTTTCAAGGGGCACACTTAAGCTTCTCAGGGGCACACCAAAGGTCCCCAGGCACAGTGGTTGAGAAACACTGCTCCAAAGACTGGCCAAGTACTGCTCAGTCTCTGCAGTGATCTGCAGTCTCTCTGTCTGGAAGAGGCCAAGCTTTGTCTGTCTTTGAGTGGATTCAATTTATGCTATTGCTGACTTGTGCTTGGGTATAATCACTGCATTTCATATTATTCTGTGTGTTAAACATACTGCATAAGGTGTCTGGTTAGCCATCATTAGAACCCCTCCTCAAAAACGTTTGGATCTGGCATGTTATTGTAGATCCAAATAAAAGTATAGAGCATCGCAGTGGGCGTGGTTTACTGGTGCCACTTAACACATATGGTGCCAACCCCGAGTTTCCCGAGTTTGTATTGGTACTAGTGCTGTGCCAACCCCGAGTTTCCCGAGTTTGGGCCGTTTTTGGAAAAAAAAAAAAAAAAAAATCAATTTTTTTTTTTTCAAATTTTTTTTTTGGACCTCCAGAAATGTATTAGGCATGATCGCGATCGCGAAATTGCATGTTTAACCCCCATACCAATTGCGCAATTACATGGAAGTCTATGGTAACCATGGCAACGTGGCCCATTGAAGAGAAAAAATCATGGCTACATAAGTGTTAAAATCTCCAGTTTATTTCCCCCAGACTTTCACGAACATATTTATAACAATCATGTTAAGCCTTGAACCAAGCCATCCAGGATGGCAGTGAATCATGAACATGAAACCTTTTTTCTATGACAAGAACATTTTGAAAATCGCTAAACAAAGGGTAGTTATTAAATGTAGTATATCAAATAATGTAATATTAAAATATGTTTTCACGTAGTATCAAAGATTATATGATCATGATTCACTGCCATCCTGGATGGCTTGGTTCGAGGCTTAACATAATTGTTATAAATATTTTTGTAAAAGTCTATGGCGAAAATGAAGGGGGAATATTAAGTGGCACCAGGAGACCACTTCCGCTGCGATGCTCTATTCGTGTGTGTGTGTGTGTGTGTGTGTGTGTGTGTGTGTGTGTGTACCATTCATGCTCCTTGTGTGTGAGGAAGAAGTCCTGCAGTTGTTGTCTCCTGAAGTCCACCTTGTACTGGTTGTATCGTTTCACTGCTTCAGTCTCATCCACACTGTCTTCTAGGTTCAACAAGAACTCCTACACACACACACACACACACACACACACACACACACACACACACACACACACACACACACACACACACACACACACACACACACACACACACACACACACACACACACACACACACACACACACACACACACACACACACACACACACACTCTATATATTATTCGCCCCCTCTATTGATGCACCTTCTCTTTATTGGTACTGTACTGCTCTTGTTTTTTTCTTTTTTTCTTTTTTTCCCCTCTTATCTATCTTTTCTTACTTCTCTGTAACTTTGTAAATAACTGTATACTGTTGTGCTACAACTGGACAACTGAATTTCCCCCTTGGGATAATAAAGGTATCTATCTATCTATCTATCTATCTATCTATCTATCTATCTATGTGACCAGTTAGGTGTTTTGGTGCTGGATGGCTGGATCATTTTCCCATTCCACTGGACGTCACCCGACACGTCAGTAACAAAACCAGAACAACAAAGCATTTCCCTTTTTTTAGGAATTAAAAAGAAAAATGAATGTGTATGAGAGAGGGCTGGAGACTATATCTGTGGTGAGTGGAGAAGGAAGGATTCTTTTACAATTCTAGGAGGCTTTTCTATTCAGCCATTTTTCAAAGGCACGTGAAAGCGCTCTTTATCATGGCAGTAGATTAGTTCATAGTATTATAATAATAATAGTATAATATTATGCACTGATGAATTTTAAAATGTGAGAGTGATACCTTGAAACTCCTCATGGTGGGGGGTCCGGAGGGGGCCATGTCTGGATCTGACATACCCAGTCTGAAGAGTGAGAGACACACAGAGACAGGGAGAGAGACAGAGAGGGACAGAGACAGACATACAGTTCAGTGATCAGATGATTAATTAAACATTAATTCATCATTAAACACATTGACATCAAATAAGGCTTTCTTTAACCCACTAGAACCAGGAAAACATTGATTGTCGTGTCATGTTAGATTTCAGCAAAAAAAATAGCAGATCTACAAGCTTGCAGCGCAGCACTTCTTGCCGTGCTGCGAGCTTGTACATCAGCTATTTTGGAACATTTATTTTCTGAGGGGACGTAGACTGGCACTAAACATTGTCAGATGGGGCTTCGGCAGGTCAAATACATGTGGTTATTTTGTGGGGTCCAAACCGTAACATTGTTATTATTATTGTGTTTCTAGATTGATATTCCTATGCATTTGTATCGTTGTTAATGTACTGACATATTATCTTGCCTATTATATTGATTTATTACCGGCTTATTGTCAGTCACTTTGGATTAAAAGCTTCTTCTAAATGGCTTAACCAAAAACATTGTAGAAGTATTGATTTAGAAGGTAACGTAACGTAGAAAGGGCCTTGGTTCTGAATGGGTTAAATCAACTCACCAGGCTGGGTCGTTGTTCCATATGGGGGGGGCGGGGGGCGGGGCTAACTGACTGTAGTACACACTCACACACACACACTCACACATTAGATGGACACGCACACTGCTCTGATAGGATTCTGGGGGTTTTTTCAGGAGCGCTCAGAAAATCCCGAGGTGGACTTTTGTTTTCTGTTCTCTTTAGGAATGACATGAACCATGAACTGTGGTGTGATTTAGAGACGGGCCTGGAAAACATGGACAGCGGAGTTTTGAGTTTCATTACTTTAGACATCGTTTCACAGTTTGATAAGAAAATCCAACTGTGCTTTACCTGCAATTAGAGAAACAGAGAGAGAGAGAGAGAGAGAGAGAGAGAGAGAGAGAGAGAGAGAGAGAGAGAGAGACTGATAGTCTGAGAGACAGAGAGAGAGGCTTGTCACATTTATTACATAATTATTTGCGATAATCGTCATTATTTCTGCATAATCGTCATTATCGTTTGCATGTTGAAAACTGGGTGCCTGCATTGGTCAGAATCTGGTGAACCCTAACCTGGTGAAAAATACTATGCCTAAACCTAAACCTAACCTTAGTAAAACTATGCCTAAACCTAACTTCAGTAAAACTATGCCTAAACCTAACTTCAGTAAAACTATGCCTAAAACTAACTTCAGTAAAACTATGCCTAAAACTAACTTCAGTAAAACTATGCCTAAAACTAACTTCAGTAAAACTATGCCTAAAACTAACTTCAGTAAAACTATGCCTAAACCTAACCCTAAAACCTAACCCTAACTAAATTAGGACTAATGGGATGTAGCACTAATGAGATGTAGGACTAATGGGATGTAGCACTAATGAGATGTAGCACTAATGAGATGTAGGACTAATGGGATGTAGGACTTATGGGCAGTCCCCGAAAAATGTTGACATTTACAAAGAGATGAGGCGTTGTAAGCGTGCAGATCAGGGCAGGGCACGGAGCTTGGCACTTCATGTCCAAATGGCTGCAGGCGGTGCCATGGCATTGGTCCGAAGGTTCAATAGTCCTAATGTGTTAAGAATACTAACCCTAACCCTAACCTCAGTAACCCTAACTAAAGGGTTCGGACTAATGAACCTTCAGACTTATAGGCAGTCCCCCTTGCTGACAGGGCTGGCCTGGGACATAAATTCAGACCTGGGGTCTTGGACCATTGGTCTTGTGATTGGGCTACTAGGCTGGTATTCAGATGATAGACAAGCCAGTGGGCCAATCATGTGATGTCTCTCTGCTCTGTGGGCGGTGCTACTGAAGGACTGGTCCTCTCTACTTAGTGGCCGCCCAGCCTAAATACTACTGTAACTATCCTAAAACCCCTGGTTGCCGACCCCATGTATACAATCATTAAATGATTTATTTGTATAATTATTTAAGTTATGCGTCATGTGCCCTGTGCCATTTGTGATTATGAAGCCTGTGAGGCAAGTGTATTTTTATTCATAATGTTCAGCAATTAAATTAAATCCTTAATCACAATTATTCTAGTGACTCTTAATCGTCAAATCTAATTAATAATCGTGACAGCCCTAGATAGAGAGAGAGAGATAGAGTGATAGAGAGAGAGAGACAGCTAGATAGGATATTGTAGACAGATAGAGATAGAGTGATAGAGACAGATAGAGATAGGGTGTGTCTTACCTCCCCTGCAGTGGGTGGGCGGTGTGGTGGGGGTGAGGGGGCATGTGGGGCATGTCAGGGTGCCAGCCCCCCTGCATGCCCCCTCCCCCTCCTGGCCCCCCCACCCCGAAGGGGGGCATGCCCCCCCCGCCCCCGTAGGGCATGTCGTAGCCTCGGTAGGGCTCCCCCCGGTGGTCGTCCCTGGGGAGACAACACAGGGAGACACTGAGTCAGCTTTGATGGAGGAGAGGACCACTATATTTACAGTACACTCACTCCAGAGGACCACAATGCAATATAGTTAGTCAAACATTGTCCAAATAGCCGATCTACAAGTAGTAGTAGTAATCTTTATTTCGGTCAGTTAAAAAAAAAATACAAAGATACAAAGCAGTCCACATGATATCAGTGGCACCGAAAAGGAATAGGCAGAAGTCGAGGCTTATTGGGCCTACCCTTTTTGAAGAGTAAAACTAAGTATTTAAAAAAAAAAAAAAAGAAGTAGTATCACATAATTCCAACATTGATTTCTCTAATCTGAAAGAATTCTAACTGATTAAGAATGGATGAATACACGTAAACATTGGTTTACTAAACTAAGCTTTAGTTTAGTTTAGTTCAGTTCAGTCGGTTTTGTGGTATCATACAAATATTTCATGGTGAATACAAAGAAAACGAGTCTTAAAGAAAAAATAAATAAAAACACTTCTGACCAAAAAGGTATAGGCTGAAGCCATGGGTGATTACTGATTATGCTGACTCGTAAGCTCAAAACAGGTTGCTCTGTGACACATTTGGAACTTGTAGACAGGATAAAGCAATAGTATAAAGGTATATAAGTAATAGTACCAGTAAGACTCCCTAATCGGGAGATAAGCGACCGTCAGGTCGCAGCGTGATTTTAGGTCAAAATGTGTAGGAGCAGTGTCCAGAAAAGTGTTTTAAAGGAGCTGTGTCCAAAAATGTGTTTTGCAAGAATCGGCCTCATGGTGGCGCTAGAAGAGGGTCATGTGTGAATTGCTGGGTGGAGGTATGGTTTGGCAGGCAAGGAGTGTGTGTGCAAAATTTGGCATGGATCGGAGCAACGGTTGTGGAGATATGAGCAGGGCAAAAGTGTGACGTGTGACAGACAGACAGACAGACAGACAGACAGACAGACAGCTGGTCGAGGTTTTGATAGTAAATTCGACCTGACGGTCGCAATGAAGGATAAAGTATATCTTGGTGAACAGAAAAGCCAGACTAGCTCATAGCTAACTGGTCTCACCTAGCCAGACAACTATTCCACAACCTCCCAATGATGGACGCAGTCTGGAACTACACCTCCTGAAACCTGAGTAACGGAAGCTGGCATTTCTGTTTCATGAAAATATACTTTAAAATGTCTTTATTTCTTTACATTGATGTCTTATACAGGGGTTGAAGCCAAAAGAAATCCCAAGACTGAGACTATCTCCCAATATGTGATTTTAGAAGCATGATGCGCGCAGCGCACACCAATATTATGGGGTGTTTCCCTGAAGTTGTGAACTGCCTTCACTGAATGTGTGAGCATCAATCCATGCTTCATTTTATAGAAGTATCTTCTGAAAGTTTTCTATTGCTAGTCTGGACAATTCAAATACTCATATTTTGAAATTATAACTGCTTTTTATTTTGGAGATCACTTGACTAGCGTTTTCATTCATGCCTCGGTCATCGCTACACCTCCCCCTAATTTATTTTAATTTTGTTTGTGGATTTGCACTGACCTCAGATAGCCCCCGAATACTCAAGACTGAAATCAGTCCCCAGGACTGAGAACTTGTCTTGAACCCCTGCTTATATTTATTTCCATTTCTGCTAAAGCAGCAACAATATGCTCAGATGATTTTGATTTTAGGATAAATTTGTGTGAATGTAAAGACGAAACAGAAGTGTGGAGGAGGCTTTATATTTTACTCCTGACCAGAGATTCCGTTCTCCAGACTGAATGTCAGTCGTGGACTTGTGGCTAAAAGTATTGACACCCTTGCATTTGATTTTTTTTTAACAGCAGAATGAGGGATTTACTCCATTTAAACTGGGTGGATTAGTGCTTACTAAAGATTAAACTGGGTGGATTAGTGCTTACTAAAGATTAAACTGGGTGGATTAGTGCTTACTAAAGATTAAACTGGGTGGATTAGTGCTTACTAAAGATTAAACTGGGTGGATTAGTGCTTACTAAAGATTAAACTGGGTGGATTAGTGCTTACTAAAGATTAAACTGGGTGGATTAGTGCTTACTAAAGATTAAACTGGGTGGATTAGTGCTTACTAAAGATTAAACTGGGTGGATTAGTGCTTACTAAAGATTAAACTGGGTGGATTAGTGCTTACTAAAGATTAAACTGGGTGGATTAGTGCTTACTAAAGATTAAACTGGGTGGATTAGTGCTTACTAAAGATTAAACTGGGTGGATTAGTGCTTACTAAAGATTAAACTGGGTGGATTAGTGCTTACTAAACTGGGTGGATTAGTGCTTACTAAACTGGGTGGATTAGTGTTTACTAAACTGGGTGGATTAGTGCTTACTAAAGATTAAAGTCAACCTGGACTCACCACAGGTGAGTTCCAGGTGAATAGCCTGCTTCAGTGTATACAGTGTATACACTACAGTGTATTTAAGTATTTATGCAAATGTCTGTGTAGAATGAGCTAGGATTCTGTATTTATTCTAGTTTTATGTTGTGTTCCTCTGCAAACCAAATACTCTATGTTGATGCAAAATATGTTTTCATTTGCCAAGCTTCTGGAAGATTTTATTTTTTTTAGATTCTGTTTTACAAATGTAAGGGTGCCAATACTTTTAGCCACGACTGTACCACCAAGTCTTGACTTCACTGTTCAATTCATATAATCATTCAGCTGATTCCAAAAATGCACAACAGTGTAATGGGGCGGCATAGCTCAGGGGTAGAGAAACCGTCATTAGAGCACAAAGGGTTCCCAGTTCGAATCCGGGCTCCCCCTGAGTTAATGTCGAAGAGTCCTTGAGCAAGACTCTGAACCCCTAGTTTCTCCCGGTGAGCTGGTTGGTGCCTTGCATGGTTTCCTCCGCCACCGGTGTATGAATGTGTGTGTGAATGGGTGAATGTAATGCACAATCTATGTAAAGCGCCTTGGATAAAAGCGCTGTATAAATGCACCATTTACCATTTAACATACAGAAGTGGAACACAGCTGCCGTCTGCCCAAACATGTCTACAGTGTCTGGTTGTGATCACATCCCTCTTCTCATGGTAGATATACACATGAATGATCACATCCCAGTCTCTCATGGTAGATATACACATGTCTACAGTGTCTGGTTGTGATCACATCCCAGTCTCTTCTCATGGTAGATATACACATGTGATCACATCCCAGTCTCTTCTCATGGTAGATATACACATGTGATCACATCCCTCTTCTCATGGTAGATATACACATGAATGATCACATCCCAGTCTCTTCTCATGGTAGATATACACATGAATGATCACATCCCAGTCTCTTCTCATGGTAGATATACACATGAATGATCACATCCCAGTCTCTTCTCATGGTAGATATACACATGAATGATCACATCCCAGTCTCTTCTCATGGTAGATATACACATGAATGATCACATCCCAGTCTCTTCTCATGGTAGATATACACATGAGTGATCACATCCCAGTCTCTCATGGTAGATATACACATGAATGATCACATCCCAGTCTCTTATGGTAGATATACACATGAATGATCACATCCCAGTCTCTTATGGTAGATATACACATGAATGATCACATCCCAGTCTCTTATGGTAGATATACACATGAATGATCACATCCCAGTCTCTTCTCATGGTAGATATACACATGAATGATCACATCCCAGTCTCTTATGGTAGATATACACATGAATGATCACATCCCAGTCTCTTCTCATGGTAGATATACACATGAATGATCACATCCCAGTCTCTTATGGTAGATATACACATGAGTGATCACATCCCAGTCTCTTATGGTAGATATACACATGAGTGATCACATCCCAGTCTCTTATGGTAGATATACACATGAGTGATCACATCCCAGTCTCTTATGGTAGATATACACATGAGTGATCACATCCCAGTCTCTTCTCATGGTAGATATACACGTCTGGTTGTGATCACATCCCAGTCTCTTCTCATGGTAGATATACACATGAATGATCACATCCCAGTCTCTTCTCATGGTAGATATACACATGAATGATCACATCCCAGTCTCTTCTCATGGTAGATATACACATGAATGATCACATCCCAGTCTCTTCTCATGGTAGATATACACATGAATGATCACATCCCAGTCTCTTCTCATGGTAGATATACACATGAATGATCACATCCCAGTCTCTTCTCATGGTAGATATACACATGAATGATCACATCCCAGTCTCTTATGGTAGATATACACATGAGTGATCACATCCCAGTCTCTCATGGTAGATATACACATGAATGATCACATCCCAGTCTCTTCTCATGGTAGATATACACATGTCTGGTTGTGATCACATCACAGTCTCTTCTCATGGTAGATATACACATGAATGATGTGATCACATCCCAGTCTCTTCTCATGGTAGATATACACATGTCTGGTTGTGATCACATCCCTCTTCTCATGGTAGATATACACATCAATGACATATAGAAAACATGTCTACAGTGTCTGGTTGTGATCACATCCCAGTCTCTTCTCATGGTAGATATACACATGAATGATGTGATCACATCCCAGTCTCTTCTCATGGTAGATATACACATGAATGATCACATCCCAGTCTCTTCTCATGGTAGATATACACATGAATGACATATAGAAAACATGTCTACAGTGTCTGGTTGTGATCACATCCCAGTCTCTTCTCATGGTAGATATACACATGAATGATCACATCCCAGTCTCTTCTCATGGTAGATATACACATGAATGACATATAGAAAACATGTCTACAGTGTCTGGTTGTGATCACATCCCAGTCTCTTCTCATGGTAGATATACACATGAATGACATATAGAAAACATGTCTACAGTGTCTGGTTGTGATCACATCCCAGTCTCTTCTCATGGTAGATATACACATGAATGATCACATCCCAGTCTCTTCTCATGGTAGATATACACATGAATGATCACATCCCAGTCTCTTCTCATGGTAGATATACACATGAATGATCACATCCCAGTCTCTTCTCATGGTAGATATACACATGAATGACATATAGAAAACATGTCTACAGTGTCTGGTTGTGATCACATCCCAGTCTCTTCTCATGGTAGATATACACATGAATGACATATAGAAAACATGTCTACAGTGTCTGGTTGTGATCACATCCCAGTCTCTTCTCATGGTAGATATACACATCAATGACATATAGAAAACACAGTCTCTTATAGTAGATTCTTATGGTAGAAATAAATTAATAGCTGTATCTTACCAGTCTCTCCTCATGTGTTTGTGTTTACAGTTTACAGTTTACAGTTTAGGCATTTAGCAGACGCTTTTAATCCAAAGCGACTTACAATAAGCAGATACAACATCGCAATAATAAACAAGATAATAGGTCAGTACATTAACAGCAATATAACAATGTAAATGGATATCTATCTAGAGAAAAACACAATATAATCAAGTTCTATAGAAACCTAACAAACAAATGCTTCATGTATGGTCATTGATTTTACTGTAGTGCTAAGGGTTTAGGTGGAGTCTGAAAAGGTGAGTTTTCAGTCCACGGCGAAAGGTAGCGAGTGAGTCCGTTGTTCTAAGGTCGACAGGGAGTTTATTCCACAACTTGGGAGCCAAGAGGGCAAACTGTCTCGGACGAGTGGATTTTTGCCCTGGAGTTTTTAGCGAGGGTTCGGTCAGCATCCCTGTGTTGGCTGATCTAAGTGAACGAGTAGGGGTGTAGGGGTTGATCAGCTTTTGGAGGTATGGAGGAGCCATACCTCATCAGTGTTGAGGACTGATGTGTGTTATGGTAGATAGATATAGACATACAGTAGATCTAGATGTATAGACAGGTAGATCTATACATCTTATAGTAGATAGATAGACATACAGTAGATCTAGATGTATAGACAGGTAGATCTATACATCTTATAGTAGATAGATAGACATACAGTAGATCTAGATGTATAGACAGGTAGATCTATACATCTTATAGTAGATAGATATAGACATACAGTAGATCTAGATGTATAGACAGGTAGATCTAGAGATCTTACCAGTCTCTCCTCATGCGTTTGTGTTGAGGGCTGATGTGTCTTGGAGGAGAGAATCTCTCTCTACGACCTCTGTCATAATCCCTCCTCCTGTCTCTGCCTCGGTCCCACTCCCTGTGGAGAGAGAGAGAGAGACACACACAGAGAGAGAGAGAGACACACACACACACAAAAATACATTTTAGTCCTACTACACTAGTCATTAAGCTAAATATAGACTGATGGAATTAACGCAGGTCATGTTTGGAATTATAACAGCTGAAATCAATTATAATATCAGTAACCGGTATTAACCTGCGGGCTGCATTAAGTAAAGGTGGGAGCCGCATGTGGCCCCCGGGCCGCCAGTTGCCCATGTATGGTTTAGGTGGATATGATATGTGCAGGCATTGACACTAAGGCTTGCCCACCTGCCCCCGGCAGGTAAATAAAACGTCAGGGCAGGTGAAGTTGGCTTTCAGGTTGCCCGACAGGGCAAGTGCTCATTTGAGAGGGGACACAAATGTCTATAAACACAACACGAGATATCTGTCTAAACACCTGAATGTGGCCAGTGCGCTGTGTCTTCTGGTCTGTGGAATGTGAAATAAGACACTATTTACCTATAATGTGCTGTTTTTACTGTTGCTACATTTAGAAATATAAAATAACAAGTGTGAAACCACAGACATATTCAATCATAGCTAAAGTATTTGGTATTTGGATTTGAAGGTATTGAGGTATGACATTTTATCGCACAGCCCCAGAAAGTAAAGAAATAAGTGTTAAATTGAGCGGTAATTAAAATCGTACCTATCATTTTATAATGGACGATTTACTTTTCGGGCAAGTGGGCATCACCTTCGGGCAAGTAGAACATGACCTGTACTTGCCCGATGGGCAAGTGCCTCTGAGACCTTAGTGTCAACCCCTGTATGTGTATGTGTGTGTGTGTGTGTGTGTGTGTGTGTGTGTGTGTGTGTGTGTGTGTGTGTGTGTTTGTGTGTGTGTGTGTGTGTGTGTCCTCTATCATTGAGCAGCTAAAAAAAAATACACACATCTGTCAAATGTCTGTATTTAGTATGTATCAATGTGCTATCTTTGTTCCTCTGTGTGTTAATAAGCATGTGCAGCAGTTGTAAGACCGCATAATGTGTGTTAATAAGCATGTGCAGCAGTTGTAAGACCGCATAATGTGTGTTAATAAGCATGTGCAGCAGTTGTAAGACCGCATAATGTGTGTTAATAAGCATGTGCAGCAGTTGTAAGACCGCATAATGTGTGTTAATAAGCAGTGCAGCAGTTGTAAGACCGCATAATGTGTGTTAATAAGCATGTACATTAGTTGTAAGACCGCATAATGTGTGTTAATAAGCATGTGTAGCAGTTGTAAGACCGCATAATGTGTGTTAATTAAGCATGTGCAGCAGTTGTAAGACCGCATAATGTGTGTTAATAAGCATGTGCAGCAGTTGTAAGACCGCATAATGTGTGTTAATAAGCATGTGCAGCAGTTGTAAGGACCGCATAATGTGTGTTAATAAGCATGTGCAGCAGTTGTAAGACCACATAATGTGTGTTAATAAGCATGTGGCCAGCAGTTGTAAGACCGCATAATGTGTGTTAATAAGCATGTGCAGCAGTTGTAAGACCGCATAATGTGTGTTAATAAGCATGTGCAGCAGTTGTAAGACCGCATAATGTGTGTTAATAAGCATGTGCAGCAGTTGTAAGACCGCCTAATGTGTGTTAATAAGCATGTACATTAGTTGTAAGACCGCATAATGTGTGTTAATAAGCATGTGCAGCAGTTGTAAGGACCGCAATGTGTGTTAATAAGCATGTGCAGCAGTTGTAAGACCGCATAATGTGTGTTAATAAGCTGTGCAGCAGTTGTAAGACCGCATAATGTGTGTTAATAAGCATGTGCAGCAGTTGTAAGACCGCATAATGTGTGTTAATAAGCATGTGCAGCAGTTGTAAGACCGCATAATGTGTGTTAATAAGCATGTACAGTAGTTGTAAGACCGCATAATGTGTGTTAATAAGCATGTGTAGCAGTTGTAAGACCGCATAATGTGTGTTAATAAGCATGTGCAGCAGTTGTAAGACCGCATAATGTGTGTTAATAAGCATGTGCAGCAGTTGTAAGACCGCATAATGTGTGTTAATAAGCATGTGCAGCAGTTGTAAGACCGCATAATGTGTGTTAATAAGCATGTGCAGCAGTTGTAAGACCAGCATAATGTGTGTTAATAAGCATGTGCAGCAGTTGTAAGACCGCATAATGTGTGTTAATAAGCATGTGCAGCAGTTGTAAGACCGCATAATGTGTGTTAATAAGCATGTGCAGCAGTTGTAAGACCGCATAATGTGTGTTAATAAGCATGTGCAGCAGTTGTAAGACCGCATAATGTGTGTTAATAAGCATGGTACATTAGTTGTAAGACCGCATAATGTGTGTTAATAAGCATGTGCAGCAGTTGTAAGACCGCTAATGTGTGTTAATAAGCATGTGCAGCAGTTGTAAGACCGCATAATGTGTGTTAATAAGCATGTGCAGCAGTTGTAAGACCGCATAATGTGTGTTAATAAGCATGTGCAGCAGTTGTAAGACCGCATAATGTGTGTTAATAAGCATGTGCAGCAGTTGTAAGACCGCATAATGTGTGTTAATAAGCATGTGCAGCAGTTGTAAGACCGCATAATGTGTGTTAATAAGCATGTGCAGCAGTTGTAAGACCGCATAATGTGTGTTAATAAGCATGTGTAGCAGTTGTAAGACCGCATAATGTGTGTTAATAAGCATGTGCAGCAGTTGTAAGACCGCATAATGTGTGTTAATAAGCATGTGCAGCAGTTGTAAGACCGCATAATGTGTGTTAATAAGCATGTGCAGCAGTTGTAAGACCGCATAATGTGTGTTAATAAGCATGTGCAGCAGTTGTAAGACCGCATAATGTGTGTTAATAAGCATGTGCAGCAGTTGTAAGACCGCATAATGTGTGTTAATAAGCATGTGCAGCAGTTGTAAGACCGCATAATGTGTGTTAATAAGCATGTGCAGCAGTTGTAAGACCGCATAATGTGTGTTAATAAGCATGTGCAGCAGTTGTAAGACCGCATAATGTGTGTTAATAAGCATGTGCAGCAGTTGTAAGACCGCATAATGTGTGTTAATAAGCATGTGCAGCAGTTGTAAGACCGCATAATGTGTGTTAATAAGCATGTGCAGCAGTTGTAAGACCGCATAATGTGTGTTAATAAGCATGTGCAGCAGTTGTAAGACCGCATAATGTGTGTTAATAAGCATGTGCAGCAGTTGTAAGACCGCATAATGTGTGTTAATAAGCATGTGCAGCAGTTGTAAGACCGCATAATGTGTGTTAATAAGCATGTGCAGCAGTTGTAAGACCGCATAATGTGTGTTAATAAGCATGTGCAGCAGTTGTAAGACCGCATTAATGTGTTGTTAATAAGCATGTGCAGCAGTTGTAAGACCGCATAATGTGTGTTAATAAGCATGTGCAGCAGTTGTAAGACCGCATAATGTGTGTTAATAAGCATGTGCAGCAGTTGTAGACCGCATAATTGTGTGTTAATAAGCAGGTTAAGACCGCATAATGTGTGTTAATAAGCATGTGCAGCAGTTGTAAGACCGCATAATGTGTGTTAATAAGCATGTGCAGCAGTTGTAAGACCGCATAATGTGTGTTAATAAGCATGTGTAGCAGTTGTAAGACCGCATAATGTGTGTTAATAAGCATGTACAGCAGTTGTAAGACCGCATAATGTGTGTTAATAAGCATGTGTAGCAGTTGTAAGACCGCATAATGTGTGTTAATAAGCATGTGTAGCAGTTGTAAGACCGCATAATGTGTGTTAATAAGCATGTGTAGCAGTTGTAAGACCGCATAATGTGTGTTAATAAGCATGTGCAGCAGTTGTAAGACCGCATAATGTGTGTTAATAAGCATGTGCAGCAGTTGTAAGACCGCATGTGTGTTAATAAGCATGTGCAGCAGTTGTAAGACCGCATAATGTGTGTTAATAAGCAAGTGCAGCAGTTGTAAGACCGCATAATGTGTGTTAATAAGCATGTGCAGCAGTTGTAAGACCGCATAATGTGTGTTAATAAGCATGTGCAGCAGTTGTAAGACCGCATAATGTGTGTTAATAAGCATGTGCAGCAGTTGTAAGACCGCATAATGTGTGTTAATAAGCATGTGCAGCAGTTGTAAGACCGCATAATGTGTGTTAATAAGCATGTGCAGCAGTTGTAAGACCGCATAATGTGTGTTAATAAGCATGTGCAGCAGTTGTAAGACCCTATAATGTGTGTTAATAAGCATGTGCAGCAGTTGTAAGACCGCATAATGTGTGTTAATAAGCATGTGCAGCAGTTGTAAGACCGCATAATGTGTGTTAATAAGCATGTGCAGCAGTTGTAAGACCGCATAATGTGTGTTAATAAGCATGTGTAGCAGTTGTAAGACCGCATAATGTGTGTTAATAAGCATGTGCAGCAGTTGTAAGACCGCATAATGTGTGTTAATAAGCATGTGTAGCAGTTGTAAGACCGCATAATGTGTGTTAATAAGCATGTGCAGCAGTTGTAAGACCGCATAATGTGTGTTAATAAGCATGTGCAGCAGTTGTAAGACCGCATAATGTGTGTTAATAAGCATGTGCAGCAGTTGTAAGACCGCATAATGTGTGTTAATAAGCATGTGCAGCAGTTGTAAGACCGCATAATGTGTGTTAATAAGCATGTGCAGCAGTTCTAAGACCGCATAATGTGTGTTAATAAGCATGTGCAGCAGTTCTAAGACCGCATAATGTGTGTTAATAAGCATGTGCAGCAGTTGTAAGACCGCATAATGTGTGTTAATAAGCATGTGCAGCAGTTGTAAGACCGCATAATGTGTGTTAATAAGCATGTGCAGCAGTTGTAAGACCGCATAATGTGTGTTAATAAGCATGTGCAGCAGTTGTAAGACCGCATAATGTGTGTTAATAAGCATGTGCAGCAGTTGTAAGACCGCATAATGTGTGTTAATAAGCATGTGCAGCAGTTGTAAGACCGCATAATGTGTGTTAATAAGCATGTGCAGCAGTTGTAAGACCGCATAATGTGTGTTAATAAGCATGTGCAGCAGTTGTAAGACCGCATAATGTGTGTTAATAAGCATGTGCAGCAGTTGTAAGACCGCATGTGTGTTAATAAGCATGTGCAGCAGTTGTAAGACCGCATAATGTGTGTTAATAAGCATGTGCAGCAGTTGTAAGACCGCATAATGTATGTTAATAAGCATGTGCAGCAGTTGTAAGACCGCATAATGTGTGTTAATAAGCATGTGCAGCAGTTGTAAGACCGCATAATGTGTGTTAATAAGCATGTGCAGCAGTTGTAAGACCGCATAATGTGTGTTAATAAGCATGTACAGCAGTTGTAAGACCGCATAATGTGTGTTAATAAGCATGTGCAGCAGTTGTAAGACCGCATAATGTGTGTTAATAAGCATGTGCAGCAGTTGTAAGACCGCATAATGTGTGTTAATAAGCAGTGATGTCATTACGTGCACATCCCGCATCAAAAACTCATTCAAGTCACCCAGGGACTCATTCATGTCATGGTCCTGGGGTCCCGGGGATGCGCCTCCATTGGAGTCCATGTTAAAATAATTTACCGAGTCGCGGTAAAAGGGAAAAAAAAAGAAATTCCACAGACACCACCATTGTTCATGGGTGAAAGCATCCTACTTTACCCTACGTTAACACAAATAAAATCCACGTAGAAAGTCTTAAATAGGCGATAGAAACGTCAATGTTTTGATTCCACCGACGCCATTTTGCGCGCGTAAACTTTATATTGAGGACTCATAAAACTTTTCTGGGACCCATTTGAATGACCACCTGTGGGTCCCGGGACCCATTACATTGAAAACCAAGTAACATCACTGAATAAGCATGTGCAGCAGTTGTAAGACCGCATAATGTGTGTTAATAAGCATGTGCAGCAGTTGTAAGACCGCATAATGTGTGTTAATAAGCATGTGCAGCAGTTGTAAGACCGCATAATGTGTGTTAATAAGCATGTGCAGCAGTTGTAAGACCGCATAATGTGTGTTAATAAGCATGTGCAGCAGTTGTAAGACCGCATAATGTGTGTTAATAAGCATGTGCAGCAGTTGTAAGACCGCATAATGTGTGTTAATAAGCATGTGCAGCAGTTGTAAGACCGCATAATGTGTGTTAATAAGCATGTGCAGCAGTTGTAAGACCGCATAATGTGTGTTAATAAGCATGTGCAGCAGTTGTAAGACCGCATAATGTGTGTTAATAAGCATGTGCAGCAGTTGTAAGACCGCATAATGTGTGTTAATAAGCATGTGCAGCAGTTGTAAGACCGCATAATGTGTGTTAATAAGCATGTACAGCAGTTGTAAGACCGCATAATGTGTGTTAATAAGCATGTGCAGCAGTTGTAAGACCGCATAATGTGTGTTAATAAGCATGTGCAGCAGTTGTAAGACCGCATAATGTGTGTTAATAAGCATGTGCAGCAGTTGTAAGACCGCATAATGTGTGTTAATAAGCATGTGCAGCAGTTGTAAGACCGCATAATGTGTGTTAATAAGCATGTGCAGCAGTTGTAAGACCGCATAATGTGTGTTAATAAGCATGTGCAGCAGTTGTAAGACCGCATAATGTGTGTTAATAAGCATGTGCAGCAGTTGTAAGACCGCATAATGTGTGTTAATAAGCATGTGCAGCAGTTGTAAGACCGCATAATGTGTGTTAATAAGCATGTGCAGCAGTTGTAAGACCGCATAATGTGTGTTAATAAGCATGTGCAGCAGTTGTAAGACCGCATAATGTGTGTTAATAAGCATGTGCAGCAGTTGTAAGACCGCATAATGTGTGTTAATAAGCATGTGCAGCAGTTGTAAGACCGCATAATGTGTGTTAATAAGCATGTGCAGCAGTTGTAAGACCGCATAATGTGTGTTAATAAGCATGTGCAGCAGTTGTAAGACCGCATGTGTGTTAATAAGCATGTGCAGCAGTTGTAAGACCGCATAATGTGTGTTAATAAGCATGTGCAGCAGTTGTAAGACCGCATAATGTATGTTAATAAGCATGTGCAGCAGTTGTAAGACCGCATAATGTGTGTTAATAAGCATGTGCAGCAGTTGTAAGACCGCATAATGTGTGTTAATAAGCATGTGCAGCAGTTGTAAGACCGCATAATGTGTGTTAATAAGCATGTACAGCAGTTGTAAGACCGCATAATGTGTGTTAAT
This sequence comes from Nannobrachium achirus, assembly GCF_963921795.1. Lineage (NCBI taxonomy): Eukaryota > Metazoa > Chordata > Actinopteri > Myctophiformes > Myctophidae > Nannobrachium > Nannobrachium achirus. The sequence continues at coordinate 1,850,752 of NC_137821.1, read as the reverse complement.
AAGCATGTGCAGCAGTTGTAAGACCGCATAATGTGTGTTAATAAGCATGTGCAGCAGTTGTAAGACCGCATAATGTGTGTTAATAAGCAGTGATGTCATTACGTGCACATCCCGCATCAAAAACTCATTCAAGTCACCCAGGGACTCATTCATGTCATGGTCCTGGGGTCCCGGGGATGCGCCTCCATTGGAGTCCATGTTAAAATAATTTACCGAGTCGCGGTAAAAGGGAAAAAAAAAGAAATTCCACAGACACCACCATTGTTCATGGGTGAAAGCATCCTACTTTACCCTACGTTAACACAAATAAAATCCACGTAGAAAGTCTTAAATAGGCGATAGAAACGTCAATGTTTTGATTCCACCGACGCCATTTTGCGCGCGTAAACTTTATATTGAGGACTCATAAAACTTTTCTGGGACCCATTTGAATGACCACCTGTGGGTCCCGGGACCCATTACATTGAAAACCAAGTAACATCACTGAATAAGCATGTGCAGCAGTTGTAAGACCGCATAATGTGTGTTAATAAGCATGTGCAGCAGTTGTAAGACCGCATAATGTGTGTTAATAAGCATGTGCAGCAGTTGTAAGACCGCATAATGTGTGTTAATAAGCATGTGCAGCAGTTGTAAGACCGCATAATGTGTGTTAATAAGCATGTGCAGCAGTTGTAAGACCGCATAATGTGTGTTAATAAGCATGTGCAGCAGTTGTAAGACCGCATAATGTGTGTTAATAAGCATGTGCAGCAGTTGTAAGACCGCATAATGTGTGTTAATAAGCATGTGCAGCAGTTGTAAGACCGCATAATGTGTGTTAATAAGCATGTGCAGCAGTTGTAAGACCGCATAATGTGTGTTAATAAGCATGTGCAGCAGTTGTAAGACCGCATAATGTGTGTTAATAAGCATGTGCAGCAGTTGTAAGACCGCATAATGTGTGTTAATAAGCATGTGCAGCAGTTGTAAGACCGCATAATGTGTGTTAATAAGCATGTGCAGCAGTTGTAAGACCGCATAATGTGTGTTAATAAGCATGTGCAGCAGTTGTAAGACCGCATAATGTGTGTTAATAAGCATGTGCAGCAGTTGTAAGACCGCATAATGTGTGTTAATAAGCATGTGCAGCAGTTGTAAGACCGCATAATGTGTGTTAATAAGCATGTGCAGCAGTTGTAAGACCGCATAATGTGTGTTAATAAGCATGTGCAGCAGTTGTAAGACCGCATAATGTGTGTTAATAAGCATGTGCAGCAGTTGTAAGACCGCATAATGTGTGTTAATAAGCATGTGCAGCAGTTGTAAGACCGCATAATGTGTGTTAATAAGCATGTGCAGCAGTTGTAAGACCGCATAATGTGTGTTAATAAGCATGTGCAGCAGTTGTAAGACCGCATAATGTGTGTTAATAAGCATGTGCAGCAGTTGTAAGACCGCATAATGTGTGTTAATAAGCATGTGCAGCAGTTGTAAGACCGCATAATGTGTGTTAATAAGCATGTGCAGCAGTTGTAAGACCGCATAATGTGTGTTAATAAGCATGTGCAGCAGTTGTAAGACCGCATAATGTGTGTTAATAAGCATGTGCAGCAGTTGTAAGACCGCATAATGTGTGTTAATAAGCATGTGCAGCAGTTGTAAGACCGCATAATGTGTGTTAATAAGCATGTGCAGCAGTTGTAAGACCGCATAATGTGTGTTAATAAGCATGTGCAGCAGTTGTAAGACCGCATAATGTGTGTTAATAAGCATGTGCAGCAGTTGTAAGACCGCATAATGTGTGTTAATAAGCATGTGCAGCAGTTGTAAGACCGCATAATGTGTGTTAATAAGCATGTGCAGCAGTTGTAAGACCGCATAATGTGTGTTAATAAGCATGTGCAGCAGTTGTAAGACCGCATAATGTGTGTTAATAAGCATGTGCAGCAGTTGTAAGACCGCATAATGTGTGTTAATAAGCATGTGCAGCAGTTGTAAGACCGCATAATGTGTGTTAATAAGCATGTGCAGCAGTTGTAAGACCGCATAATGTGTGTTAATAAGCATGTGCAGCAGTTGTAAGACCGCATAATGTGTGTTAATAAGCATGTGCAGCAGTTGTAAGACCGCATAATGTGTGTTAATAAGCATGTGCAGCAGTTGTAAGACCGCATAATGTGTGTTAATAAGCATGTGCAGCAGTTGTAAGACCGCATAATGTGTGTTAATAAGCATGTGCAGCAGTTGTAAGACCGCATAATGTGTGTTAATAAGCATGTGCAGCAGTTGTAAGACCGCATAATGTGTGTTAATAAGCATGTGCAGCAGTTGTAAGACCGCATAATGTGTGTTAATAAGCATGTGCAGCAGTTGTAAGACCGCATAATGCAGACCTGGGCATTGTGGGGCAGCCCTTTGGTTCACTCTGACCGGCCCTCATGCATGGACTAAAGCTGCATTTCTTTTATTTTGAAGTTTTTTATTCCCGTACATATGGACGCAATGCGTACATCAGCACGTGTGTGTGATCATTGGATCATTGTCTCAATAACAAGCAGGTGGTCAGACTGGTCACACATCAAGACAACCTGCCTTACCTTACCCATCAGAAATGGCTAAAGTGGCTGAAAAAAGAAAAGTCGATGCCGAATGCCGGGTTTCCAACAAAAATTTGACTGCTAAGTATTTGCAAAGTCAGAGGTAAAGCTGTGTGTTTACAGGGAGCACATATTGTGGGGAGCACTGCCTTTTGGCCTGGCCCACCACAATATGGGGCCTTTTCCACCAGCAAAGAACCGGTTCTGGTTCTTTCTCCCGCCTATGGGATGAACCAGAGGTGTGCTTTTCCACCGAGTTGGTTCTGAACCGTAAAAGTTGGTTCGGAACCGGAACCACAAAATCCTTGGTGTTTCCAGTGAACCACCATCTGAACTGGGGGACAATGGCTCTGGTTCAATCTGGTGGAAACGCAAGCCGGTTCACAAGAACCAACCAAGGTTCAAAGAAAGTTGAACCGGCACTGGTTCTGGAACCGGTTCTTTGCTGGTGGAAAAGGCCCCATGTTCTGTTAATCATGTTGAACCATGGAAATAATAACTGCCCACCCCTGGTATAATGTAACCTTCTTCTGATCAGTGTGTGGATCTATCATGTATCACGCTTTCTGTGCAGATCCAAATAACATAACATAATTCAAGTGCGTGTGTGTACCTCTCAGGCAAGTCGTCTCTCCTCCTCTCCTCTCGTTCTCTCGACCGCTCCATCTCACTGTGTGTGTGTGTGCATATGTGTGTGTGTATGTGTGTGTGTGTGTGTGTGTGCGCGTGTGCGACCGTGTGTGTGTACCTCTCAGGCCAGTCGTCTCTCCTCCTCTCCTCTCGTTCTCTCGACCGCTCCATCTCGCTCCTCTCTCTCCTGAACTTGTCCCGCCTCCTCCTGTCAAACTCATCGTCGCTGTCTCCCATTGGTCTGAAAAGACACACACACAGTGACCAGCGTTAGAACAGACCAATCACAATGAGCCAAACACAACAGCCACCACAAACTGTCTGTCAAACCTGAATATAGTTTATGTGAAGTTCAGGGATGTTTTCAATCTGATGGGTCCCGGGACCAAGAGGTGGTCCTTCAGATGGGTCTAAATTATAAGGGTCCCCAATAAAATGTGGATGGTCTATTTTGAAAAGACAGCATAATGTTTCCAATCATAATTTAATGTATCCACATTAACTTTCCAACATCCCATCATGCATTGCGCAGAAGGTGTGCGGCAGCTTCCGGCGTCGCAGCCCAGTGTGATCTACAAGCTTTTGACGTGACGTGAGCTTGTATGTCTGCTGTTAACCGGCAGTGTCCTGCAGATAATGCTACAGTAAAGTCTTGCGTAAACAGGTGGATAGAAGTTTTTTTTTTTTTGTGGATAACTTCCAGTGTATCCTGCGTCTGTGACGCTTTTTTGTGTGTTTTTATGCCTTTATTGACAGGACAGTAGACTGTAGGAGAGAGATGGGGAGTGACACGCAGCAAAGGTAGTCAGGATTGGGACTCGAACCAGCGACACGCTGTCAGGCTGCACTGAGCATTTGTGGTATGTGTCTGGACCAGTAGGCCAGCGGGCGCACCTGTGATAGGGCTGCACGGTTAATCGTTTTCAAACCGAAATCGCGATGTGAAAACTCGCGATTAGCGAATTGCAAAGGCTGCAGTTTTGGCGATTTTCTGCGAAGTTGACTTCCCAAGCATTATGCAGACGTTTTAATTTTAGAAATCCGTTCATAATTGACTAAGCATGATCAAATCAAACTGTGGTGTCTTTCTTAAATACCCGCGCATCGCCGCACCGACGATTAGCATTACGGGTTGCTCCAATCTCCTCAGAGGAAGGAGAGGAGCCAAGCCAAGGCTTGACACTGTCTGTCTAACAGCACGTAACAGTGTATTTCCCTTCCAACGGAGGAGTAGGCCTACTCCATGGCTACAGGTAGTGAATGTTCTGGTAATCATTATAAATATAACATCCTTAAATCCTTGTGCATAGATTAGATCCCGTTTGTCGTAAACTGAAAGTGAAAGTAATTTCTGTGTGCAGCATGCTGCGGCTCCCCCTCCTCCGTCCCCCGCACACATGTGAAACTTATGGTGTGTGTCTTATGGTGCTTTTTTTTGCCTTGATAAAACTTAAGCAAGGCAGCGACATACGGTACTTTCTTCCTTGACAATAATGAGAGGCAGACAAAACCATTACCGACATTTTCTGAATATAAAAACGTTTTATATTGCTAATAAGCGAAGTAAAAGGGAATCTTTTGGAAATATAATTGAACTGAATCAAACCATTTGCCAATTTGCCTAGTTAGTGATAATCAATTCATTTTTAAATGTAAACACACAATAAATATTCAAGGAAGCTTAAATGATGTTCTTTGGTTAAATAATTTCCTTGACAATGAGAGGCATTATTACTGAGATTTTTCTGAATATAAAACCTTTTTATATTGCTAAAGCAAAATAAAAGGTAATCTTTTGGAAATATAACTGAACTGAATCAAACCATTTACATGATTGCCAATTAGCCTAGTTAATAATAATCAATTTTTTTTTTTTTATGTTTTACACAATAAATATTCAACGGAAGCTTGACCTAAGGTAGTGAAATGATTTTCCTATGGTTAAAATAATTTATTATATCATCCTTTTAACAAAAAAAAACTATCACTTATCCTACCTTGAAATAAATATATAAATACAGGGGTTAAGGTTCTCCGTCCTGGGGATGGATTTCCGTCCTGAGGAGTCTCTAGGGGCCATTTATGAGATCGAGGCAGATTTGCCAAAAAAGAGAAAACAAAAAATGGGGGTGGGGGGGTGTAGTCATGGCCGTGATGTTAATAACATGACAGAAATCGTCAAAATGCAGCATAATACTTGCTAGTCAAGTCAAAATAAATTTCCGTCTTAGGATATTTTTTTTGCTTTAGCCCCTGTAAATATCGCGAATAAAATCGCAATCGCAATATTAGTCAGAAAAATCGCAATTAGGTTTTTTCCCAAAATCGTGCAGCCCTAACCTGTGATGCATATTTTTAATAAAGGACACATTGGACCAAGCATTACAGCGTCCACAGGACTCAAACAACTTCATCCTGCTATGAAATATTTCAGCATGAATGCCAGTCCCACAACGGTGGGACATTCCCAGGAATGTAACACTAATTTTACCAAAAAAATAAATAAAAACGTAGCCCTGCTTCATCATACAAGATCATTGTGAAATGGGTCGCATTGCGAGGCGTTGTGAGCATGTAGATCTGCTATTTTCACAATAGAACCATGTTATACAAAATGTAATGCCTCAACTCTTAGTGCTCGTCAGGGTGGGGGGGTCCCCAGTTAAAATATGATTATTTTGGGGGTTGCGGCCTGAAAAGGTTGAGAACCACGGACTTACATAACTTAAGTAGCGGCAATAATAATAAATCAGAGTAATAAGAGTAAAGTACCAGAGTAAACGTAACATTCTGCATAATGAGTACTTTTACCTTCGCTAACTTGAGTATATTTTGATGCCAATATTTACCATAACATATTTTAATAGAGGAACGTTGACTTTGGTAATAAATAAAGTAGAGTTACTAGTTGTATCTGAGCAGTGGTTCTCAACCAGTGGTCCTTGAGGGGGTTCCAGGGGGTCCTCAGCTAAATGGAGAGTTGGTAACCAAATGGACCCTTATAGATCTATAACTGAGATTGTAAAATGAAAATAAACCCTTATAGATCTTGAAAGTGTAAAATTTAACCAAACGTTTTCATTTTACACACTCTAGAGTAGAGATGGACCGATTGCAAAATTCTTGGCCGATACCGATCCACCGGTTTTATGAAGGTCTGACCTGCCAAAACCGATTTTTCCGATACCGATTTCTTTAGCTAAGAACTAGGAAATAGGGTTGCTCCAATACCCTTTTGTTTCAGGCCAAGTAGGCCTACAAGACATACTTCAATTTGAGTACCAATAAGCTAGAAGAACACTAATGCCAAATCAATCACAATAGTACAATATCCAAAATCACAGACAATATCCAGTCTAATATGACCGTCTGGACTAGGCAGGAGGAAAGCAGGTGACGCATGCTTTTTTCCCCCCTTCTTTTTGGAGACGACATTGACACAGGATTATGTGTCAATATATCCTTACATTGCAAAGGTAATCAGCACCATCTGTATTCTGTAGGCTGCCTCCAAGTAGACTGGCTGCTACTTGCTCATGTTTACGTCACAGGACCGAGCATCATGCTGTGCAGTGCAAGAGATACAATTGGCCGATTTTGGCATATTTATGTCAGTGACCTGCCGATCACCGATTTGGCCGGTTTGATATGATACCTGCCAATTTCTGATATTGGCCGATACCGATGTCCATCCCTACTCTAGAGTTAAATTATTATTAAACATCTGCATTACTTAATTTACCAGAAGTTAACACAATTATAGAGAATGTAGAAGAATTGTTATTCGAATTTGCCTGTTATCTCATTCTCTCCTATGACAACATCATCAATACTGCATGGAATTGTGGACACAATCTGATCTAAACAACAAAACATTCTAAGTTTTGGCTCTGAGAGGCTAAATGCCATGAAATGGTGGTTTTGTGGATCAAATGATGAATAAATAATGGACCTTGATGAGGGAAAGGTTTTAAAAACACTGCTTTTAGTACTTTAGTGGAACAATTGTAAGCTAGCTGCTAGCAGCGTGGCTAACAGCTAGCATCAGAGCTAACAGGACATTATGGAGCTGCTGTGATGCTAACAGCTAATGCTAACGGGTTGCTCCTGCAGAGTGTTTCCATGTTACAGTCATTATAACTCTATGGTTAGAGTGTTTCTGTTCTTACCTGGTCTTCAGGAGAACTACAGACGTGTAGTTTTCATCAACAGTTTAATCAAAGTATTGATATTAATAATCCCAGATTAATGAAGATCCCGCCTCGGCGCGAGCTGCAAGAAGACACGACCTTTACTCTGGAAAACTCACTGCTTCCGCTTCCGGGTGATGAGCGAGGAGGAGGAGACTCAAAATTACATGAGATGGAAGAGCGCCCCCTGCAGGATGGAGGATTGATTGATTGATTGATTGATTGATTGATTGATTGATTGATTGATTGAAGGCTTTATTAGAAGTTTGCATAGGAAAGGATGGATGGAACTGAACAGTGAACACTGACTGACTGGCTGGCTGGCTGGCTGGCTGGCTGGCTGGCTGACTGGCTGGCTGGCTGGCTGGCTGGCTGGCTGCTGGCTGGCTGGCTGGCTGGCTGGCTGGCTGGCTGACTGACTGACTGACTGACTGACTGACTGACTGACTGACTGACTGACTGACTGAATGATTGATTGATTGATTGATTGATTGATTGATTGATTGATTGAATACTTTTATAAGTTTGCATAGGAGAAGTACAGTTCAGATCCAAGGTCTACTGATAGGATTTAAATCACAAGACACAAACACAATACCTATGTAGGCCTATGTTTTTATTTTACTTTTTCTTTAATTATTTTTTTTAATTGTTTTCCCCTTTTTTCCTGACTATATCTACTGCATAGTACTGTGTTCTATTCGTCTGTCATTCAATGTTATATGAGATACTTTAATGGTTTCCTGTGGAAATAAGCTTAGTCTTTTCTAGGATCTCCTTTTAGTAGACCTTGTACCAGTGAACTGTACCGTCATGAAACTACCTTTTTCTATACAAACTGACAATAATGTCTTCAATCAATCAATCAATCAATCAATCAATCAATCAATCAATCAAAGAAAGCACTATGGCTTGTTTATAATGGGTTCCTTTGTGCTCAATTCATAGATACATTCTATGACAGACACATAAAACACAGTAGGCCTACATAGCCTATGTAAAAATATATTATATCAAACATAATTGGTACTTACTGTAAAAGGATCAAGGAGGAGATGATAGTATAGGTTTTGCTTTTAAAACAGGGTCCCCATTAATCACAATGTTTGTTATATTATTCATATTTATTCACTGTGCTCATAGAGTCTGTACAATGTTCTGTGTCAGTTACAAACTAAGATATAATTCTGCCACTGTGAATTCTCTGTTTAGAGATAAATGACATTACATTTGGCTCTGGTTTTGGGTTGATTTTATTGTATTTTTTCCCAGTGTGTCATTGTTTTGATTGATTGATTGATTGATTGATTGATTGATTGATTGATTGATTGATTGATTGATTGAAGACTTTATTAGTCTTTGCATAGGAAAAGGTACAGTTTCATGACTGTACAGTTCACTGGTACAAGGTCAACTAAAAGGAGATCCTAAAAAAAAACACTTGGCTTATTTACACAGGAAATCCTTTTGGTTTTGGGTTGCATTTTATTGTATTCTTCCCAGTGTGTCATTGTTCAAGCAACCCTGACTTCAGAAGGTTGACATTTCTGTATTATAAATCCTTGTCTTGAGTGGCCTTGTGTCTTGTTCTTTTCCTTTGGGCTGTTCCCTTCAGCCAATCATCTGCCTCCATCTCATCCTGTCCTCTGCCTCCTCTTCTTTAACAGCAACTAAATTCATGTCACTAATTCTTTCTAAATGGACCCATACAAGTCTGTAACTCTGGCAGTGTACACATGGAACCTGTCAGAGATAAGAGGAGACCCTAACATTTAAAAGTTTGAGAAACACTGACCTACAGTATGTTTTTTTTTTTCTAGATTATCCTACTACTGTATTTCTTTGCATTTGATATTGATGTATTTGCTTATTGTAAGTCTCTCTGGCAGGGACATGCTGGATTCAGCCCGGAAAAAATCACACCCGTGTGAAGTGGAGCTGTGTGTGTGTGTGTGTGTGTGTGTGTGTGTGTGTGTGTGTGTGTGTGTGTGTGTGTGTGTGTGTGTGTGTGTGTGTGTGTAGATCATGTGTACCGATTTTTGTGACATTTGAAGAAAATATGTAGGAAAAGGAGCAAAAAGTGTGTTTTGGAGAAAATTCAAGATGGCGGAAAATCTATCCTGGCGCAAATGGGCGTGGCCTATATGAGGAGATGCGTCATGACCCAAGGAATCCAGGGAAAAGGGAATTTTAATTTTCCGACCTACGGTTCAAGAGTTACAGGCCGAAACGTAAAGTGGACTGTTATAGCGCCACCATGAGGCCGAGTGACGATTTTTTTTTTTATTTAATCCTTGATATCATTATAAATCTCCTCTCCAAGTTTTGTAACTGTAGCCCCTATGGTTTGCGAGAAAAAAAATAATTGAATGTGAGTTTTGGCCATTCCCATTATAAGTCAATGGGGAAAATTAATTCACTAATAAATTAATATCAATTAAACGATACAACTTTTCTCTTAGAAAAGTAATAGCACACGATTCCCGATGAAGCCGGTCAATTTGACATATGGCGCGAGTGTGTGGTGCAAAAACTGTGGGACTAGTGGCGTGCCGAAGTTTAGGAAGTTCAGGCTACATACACACAGACAGACAGACACACACACACACACACAGACAGACCCACACAGCCACGTATAGGGAGCCTGTGTTTCACACAGCTCCAAAAACAAAAAATTGAATTCTGCTCGCCTTTTCCTCGCCTTTTGTTCTAATGGTGTTACAGGCAGGGGAGGGGATTTTGGGCCATTATCACCTCTACCTGGATGTAAGGGGGGCGAACACTTCGACAATGCAGACGGAGGCACTGCATGTCCATAGTGCATCACATGATAAGACCCAAGTGCATTATATGTTTGCATGTCTGCAACGAGTTGAAACAACGCCAGTGTATAGGCTGTTGCAGCAGCAACCATTCTCTTCCACCCAAAGTATGTGGTGCTTGAAAATATGAATGATTCCATTTTAATAGAGGTCAAGTGGTGAAACCTTTGGGCTCATTTTCATAGACCTGTTTGGTTATTTCACTCACAGAGTGTGCGTGTGCGTGCATGCGTGTGTGTGTGTGTGTGTGTGCATGCGTGCGTGCGTGGTGTGTAGTGTGTGTGTGTGTGTGTGTGTGTGTGTGTGCGTGCGTGCGTGCGTGCGTGTGTGTGTGTGTGTGTGTGTGTGTGTGTGTGTCTGTGTGCAGGGGGGCACACCCTTCCCCCCTGTGTGTGTGTGTGTGTGTGTGTGTGTGTGTGTGTGTGTGTGTGTGTGTGTGTGTGTGTGTGTGTGTGTTTATTGCGTGGGTTCCTAGATCAAGTGTACCCATTTTTGTGATATTTGACGACAATATGTAGGAAAAGGAGCAAAAAGTGTGTTTTGGAGAACATTCAAAATGGCGGAAAATCTATCCTGATGCAAATGGGCAGGGCCTATTTGGGGAGATGCGTCTTGACCCAAGGAATCCAGAGAAAAAATATATGTAATTTTCCGACCTACGGTTCCAGAGTTGCGAGGCAAGTGGTCCGTTATAGCGCCACCATGTGGCCAAGTGGCAATGCTTTTGGGGATTCGTTGAGTATGCCACCCCCGACTTGTGGTTGAAAATCAGTGTTGACTCGACGTTTTGTTTGTGATGTATGGCTATTGTTTGCAAAGCGGGCCCCTCCCGCTAACTTTGGAAGCCCGTTACGAACGAACGGAATGGACTATCGCAATATCCCTTGAGTATGTTCATTGCATGGGTTCATAGATCATGTGTACCGTTTTTTGTGCAATTTGAAGAAAATATGTCAGAAAAGGATCAAAAAGTGTGTTTTGGAGAAAATTCAAGATGGCGGAAAATCTATCCTGGCGCAAATGGGCGTGGCCTATGTCGGGAGATGCGTCTTGACCCAAGGAATCCAGGGAAAAAATAAGTTTAATTTTCCGATCTACGGTTCAAGAGTTACGGGGCGAAACGTAAAGTGGGCCGTTATAGCGCCACCATGAGGCCGAGTGATGTAATTATTTTGCGATTCATTCTTAAAACCATTATGAACCTCCTCTCCAAGTCTTGAAACTCTAGCCCCTATGGTTTGCGAGAGCCAAATAATTGAATGTGAGTTTTTGCGATTGCCATTATATGTCAATGGGGAAAATTAATTCACTAATAAATTAATATCAATTAAACTATTGAACCTTTCTCTTAGCAAGTTACTAGCCCACTATTCCCGAGTAAGCCGGTCGATTTGACATATGGCGCGAGTGTGTGGTGGCAAAACTGTGGGACTAGTAGCGTGCCGAAGTCAGGCTACATACAGACAGACACACAGACAGACAGACACACAGACAGACAGACCCACACGGCCACGTATAGGGAGCCTGTGCTTCACACAGCTCCAAAAAGAGTTGGAGAGGCCCTCATTGTGCCTCTATTACTCCAGTATCTGGCCTATACTCCTGTTCGCAATTTGGGGTGAGGGGAGTTTCTCACCTGAACTGAGTCAGTGGGTCCCTAGACATGAAAAATCACCGAGGTGCTCGTCCGCCATAGTGCCACGAATGGCGCAATGGCCAAATCAAATATGGCCACCATCGACTATGATAAAAATCCAACTTTTCTGTTTCTGGGTGTATATGCACATGTAATACCTCCATTTGGACTAATTTGGGTGTGGGGAATTCATTTCTGATATTGTTTTGACCATTTTGGGTGATTTGGACCTTGAAAGGTCATGGTCAAGGTCATTTTGTAATTCCGAAGATCATGGCCACAACTTGGCCATTGTTAGGAGTAAAAACAGGTGCTGTAGGTCTAAACCAACTAATTCTGACATGTATAATGCATTTCTGGTATTGTTTTGACCATTAAGGATCATCTTGTCTTTGAAATATCAATGTCAATGCCATTTTTCAAAAACGATTTTGTCTACTAGCACTTTTTTTTTCATAATAGTTTGTTTTGTTTATAACAAAATACATACTAGTGAGAAATACAAGAAGTAAAAATCCCCATTTACCTTTAAAGAGGGACTTTAAATGGGTGATTAAATTAGCAAATAAGACTATTTAAGAATAAAAATGACAAATAAAATCACACAACAAAAATCACACAACAAAATCACACACAAAATTAAATAACAATTTCCCTCAAAGTGCACCATATTGTGATTCTATGTATGCAAGTTAGTGTGATGTGCTTTTACAGGATGGAATTGCCATTGTTCCATCACAAAATATGATGCACAGAACTCAATCAGCAAGGCAGCAATAACGTTGAGTGTCACGCTTCAGACATGGCAGGAGTGTACTAAAGCCAAAGTGTTCCTTCCATCCATCAGGGCTTGACATTGACTTTTTGAGGCACTTGTCCTTTGGACAAGACATTTCCCATTCACTTGTCTGGGCACAAAAGTCACTATCCAGTCCGGATAAACAAATTACATTTCTTTCTTTAATGCATGCATAGGAGTCAGACATTGAAATAGAATGAATAATAAAAGGACTGCTAATGACCCTCCTTGCTCCCTCCACTCCATAGGATGGGCAGTCTAGTCTGCATACAGGACAATAATATTATGAATAATGTTATGACCTGATCCATGTTCTATTGGTTCTAGTCTTTCCGCAGGTTCCTTGGCTGTTGCAAGCAGGTGGCAAGAAATGCACTAGAAAGGTGCCTTGTTGGTCTCAGCAGTTGTACTTCTCTACTAGCAATGCTGTGTCTTGTTCTGTCAAAGTCTTTGCCTCTCAGTCTCCAAAGTTTGTTAGATATATTGTACTCGGTCAGAAGCCATAACTGCATGTTTAATCCCTACCTGGCCCATGCAGTCATCTCCAGTCTCCAAGGCATATGTGCCTTGATCACTGTCTTAGCTTGTGGTGCTCCAAGATGAGAGACTGCTCGATGCAGTGGAAGCATATTCCAAGTCTCACCAGTGCCATACTGCAGCCAGTTCTTGTAAATATGGGGTATAGTATAGCAGTTAAGCGAAAGAGACAACAACTCTCTGGGGTCTGCCATAATTCCGACATCCCATTATTCAGACCATTAGGTTAGTGAAGGTTAGGGTTGGTTATAATGGAGTCAGTACATGCACCATGTGTCAGCCTCCTCAATCCTATTCAAGATGTCTGGGATCTCTACTCCACCTTTGTTATCTTCATCAGAGACAATGGTAAATGGACTGCATTTACAGTATATAGTGCTTTTCTCCAAAGCACTTTACAATTCACCCATTAACACACACATTCACACACCATGAAACCGTGCAAGGTTCCAACCGGCTCATCGGGAGCTGTAAGGGATTCAGTGTCTTGCTCAAGGACACTTCGACACATAACCAGGAAGAGCTGGGAATCGAACCTGGAACCTTCAGATTTCAATGCAGCTGCTCTATACTGAGCCACTGTCGTCCTACAATGATGTGTCGTCCGACAATCTTGATTTGACACCGTATTCCGAACACAGCTGGAGAACTGTTTGTTCTCCTCAGGCACCCAGAATTTGGAAAGTTGCTGAGGGATGGGTGTGCCCTAAAGGGCGAGGTCGTGCCAATTCTTGGCCATCTGGCCAGTGATGTATATGGGACCAGTTACTCATATATGGAGACCCCTGCATGATAGTCAACAATGTTATGTCAAACATGCCCATATATGGGCATTACCAAATATGGGCATTCCCAGATATGTCCTTAATATTGATGACATTGGGACAGGGATCTCCATATAGATTGAGGAGGCTAGTGTTACATGTGGAGTCAATTGGCCCCATTATAACTAAACCTATCCATAACCCTAACGTCACGATTATGAGCGGACCCCATAGAGTTGTCGTAGTCTCCTTCGCATTAATGCTATACAAACATCCAAGCACTGGGGATGAAGGAGATCTGGCTGCAGTATGGCACTAGAGGTGCACTATGGCACATGCATCCACTGCATCAAGCAGTCTCTCATCTTGGAGCACCACAAGACAGTGATCAAGGCACATATGCCTTGGAGACTGGAGATGACTGCATGAGCCAGGTGGGGACTAAACATGCAGCTATGGCTTCTGACCGAGTACAGTACAATATCTTGAAAGCTTTGTTGAACCAAAGACCTTGACATAACATGGTAGCAGAGAAGTACAGTACAACTTCTGAGACCAACAATGGCACCTTCCTAGTGCATTTCTTGCCACCTGCTTGCAACAGCCAAGGAATCAGAGGAAAGGAAGGATCACTTTGACTTTAGTACACTCCCATGTCTGAAGCGTGACACTCGTCGATATGGTTGCTGGGCTGGTGGAATTGATGGGTAGCTATGCCCCTCCCAAAAAGCTTTTGTCCAATGCTAGCTTAGCACCTGGCAGCAAGCAGGAAGTTATTCTAAGCTAGCATTGGACAAAAGTTTTTTGGGAGGGGCATAGCTACCCATCAATTCTGTGCATCATATTTTGCCATGGAACAATGGCAAATCCATCCTGTAAAAAACACATCATACTAACTTGCATCATAATACACAACCACAATATGGTGCACTTTGAGGGAAATTGTTATTTGCTTTTGTTATGTGATCTTATTTGTCACTTTTATTCATAAATAGTCATAAATAGTCTTATTTAAACACCCATTTAAAACCCCCCTTTAAAGTTAAATGGGGGTGAGTACTTGTTCTATTTCTCACTAGTATGTATTTTGTTATAAACAAAACAAACTATTAAGAAAAAATTAAATAAAAGTGCTAGTAAAGACAAAATCGTTTTTGAAAAATGGCATTGACATTGATATTTCAAAGACAAGATGATCCTTAATGGTCAAAACAATACCAGAAATGAATTATACATGTCAGAATTAGTTGGTTTAGACCTACAGCACCTGTTTTTACTCCTAACAATGGCCAAGTTGTTGCCATGGTCTTCGGAATTACAAAATGACCTTGACCATGACCTTTCAAGGTCATGGTCACCCAAAATGGTCAAAACAATATCAGAAATGAATTCCCCACACCCAAATTAGTCCAAATGGAGGTATTACATGTGCATATACACCCAGAAACAGAAGTTGGATTTTTATCATAGCCGATGGTGGCCATATTTGATGTGGCCATTGCGCCATTCGTGGCACTATGGCGGACGAGCCCCTCGGTGATTTTTCATGTCTAGGGACCCACTGACTCAGTTCAGGTGAGAAACTCCCCTCACCCCAAATTGCGAACAGGAGTATAGGCCAGATACTGGAGTATATAGCATTATAGCAGCGCTATAGAGCTATAGCGCTGCTGCTACTCCATTTCAGATCATGACAAGTGACAAGCCAGTGGGCCAATTACAGGAGTTATATTTCGTCGTTGTCGGGTGGAAACCTTGTATCTCCAAAACCGTTTGTTTTGTATTTATCATTTTAAAAATGATTTAAACTAGTGAAAACAGCAGATCTACTAGCACACAACGCATCGCACCGCGAGGCGTTGTGTGCTTGTAGATCTGCTGTTTTCACTACTTTTGTGCGACGGCCTTGTATGATGAAGCAGGGCTTTGCAAAAAAAAAATTACAAATTTGAAACTTGGAGATACGAGGTTTCTACCCGACAGTGATGATTTACTTTGTTGGCCGCCCAGCCCCCAAAATGGAACGAAGGCCGACATTTTATTTACATTTTTTGTCCTAATGGCCGGCCTGGACCGGCCGGGAATGAACCGGCCGTTCGGGAGTTGTCCCGCTTTTCCCAATGGTCAGCACGACCCTGCTCTCTGGTTTTAGAGTGTCTGCTAAATCATGCCTAAACTGTAAATTGTAAATTGTAGGCCTACACATACTGGACAGGGTTACAGAGTTCAGGTCAGCATCACTCCTGGACTCTGGACTCACATCTGGACTCATTCCCAGGAAGCTGAGCTCAAACAGATAAGCTATTTAAGCTGTGGGTCTCAACCAGTGGTCCTTGGGGGGGTTCCAGGTGGTCCCCCAAAATCTGGTCCAACGATAATACTATATTTTGGGTTTGACAGGATAGATGTCATCAAATGGTGGTTCTGTGGATCAAATGATGAATAAATGGACCTTAATGTGAAAAAGGATGAAAAACAACTTAAAGGATGACCCAGAATCAGGGTCAACTCATGAACATAAACACATATTCTGTTTAATCCTCTTCATGCTGGATAGCACACATTAGGTCTTCACCAACCAACGCCATTACTGTCTTCTGCCCAATGCTAAACTCAGCCCAGGTCCACCCAGATCATATTTCGTATTTATCATTTTATTTATCATGATTTAAACTAGTGAAAACAGCCGATCTACAAGCACACAACACCTCGTGTGCTTGTAGATCGGCTGTTTTCACTAGTTTTGTGCGACGAGCCGATGACCTTGTATGATGAAGCTTGAAGCAAGGCTTTGCTTTGCGAAAAAATGTACACACTTGAAACTTGGAGATATGAGGTTTCTGCCCGACAGTGAGGATATACATTATATTATACCGGTATTATATTACACTGAAGGAGGATGTCTTATCATCATTATTGTCTTATAGGTGGCTTAATTTAAATATATATATATTTTTAGACACAGTAGCTTTCCTTTAAACAGGCACCGCCTTGGACAGTTGGACCTGACTTCTCTTTGTGCGTTCAACTTCCAATTCAAATCTCTTCACCAAAAATAGCAGATCTACCAGCTCACATTGCATCATAGATGGGGTCAATAGTTTATAATGTATAAACTGACGTAATTCTATCGCTTCATCCTGTTGTTAATATTTTAAAAGGCAATCTGAACTGAGTGAACACTGGATTTATTGATCACCTCCACTTGTGTTTACTCATGTTGTCCACAGGAGGGCGACAGAGTCACTGGAATAAAACCAGGTGAACGGAGCGCTGTAACACTGTTACATTTTATCACATGTTTTTGTCTGTTTTATGAGTGTTTGATTTAAGATGTAGGATTTCACAGAGAGACTGCTTTAGTTTAAGCCTCTCCCGACCAACTGGAAACGTTTCCAGAGCAGCAGCAAATATCAAAGCAGCAATTCCAGAAAAACTAAAAGATATTCCTTTTATCTCCAGCTTGAAGGCATGTTGTTCAAAGAGATGCTAGGGTCATAGTTTAACTGCTATCCTATAGTTTAATGTACATAATGTTCAGATAGCATGTTGTTTAAAGACAGATGCTGCAGGTTAATATTTACCTGCTATAGTTTAAATTAAAATGGACAGAATGGGGAAAAAAGAAAGAATGTCCATCCATAATGTTATGAGATACTTCAATGGTTTCCTGTGTAAATAAGCCAAGTGCTTTCCTGGGATCTCCTTTGTGAACTGTACCGTCATGAAACTGTACTTTCTTCTATGCAAACTTAATTAAGTCTTCAATCAATCAATTTAATAAGTAATAGTGAAAATAGGCGGTCTACAAGCTCACAATGCATCGCACTGCCAACATGTTGTGAGCTTGTAAATCAGCAATTTTCACAGTTAAATAGGGCTCAAGTGGCTCATTCATACATAATGGAGACTTATTTGTGTCGGTTTGAAGTTAAGGAAGCAATGATTTGCCTCGTTATTTATTTAGTGTATAAAACATTGTGTAAGCATTTAGGCTGAGTGTATCAAACTAAACATATATGTCAAGTCAGTTTCCCTTGAAAGACTACACATAATTAAAAACACAAACATCAGCTTTTAAAGAAAACATATTTTATTAAAGAAACCTTTTATTTGTTGAATCATCAAATAATTTAAAAGCAGGTTTTTTTCTTTTTGTACAAAGCCATACGACCATATAAGGACTGTCTCAGACACAGATAGAAGATCGTAATGACATAATCTACCAGGTTGTCATGGCAACATCACAGATCAAACAAAAACCCTCGAAAAAAAGCATGACAAGAACAATAAAAAATACACCAATAGAAATCTGTCTTATACAACAATAATAATAAGGTGAAATGTTTCTAGACCAATGGGAGTGTAGCTTTGGCACTGGCGCTCAAAATCTGGTTCGGGGACCACCAGGGGTTCCAAATGGAACCAAATGGACCCTTACAGATACAAATGGGACCATTAAAAGGTCCATTTGGTTCTCTTGTACACTCTCAGAGTTACAGACCCTCTAAAGGTAACATTTGGACCTCTGGTGGACCACAGACCCTATGACATCATCATGACATCACAGCTGTCATATTTCTGTGTTGATTGACACATGTCTACATAAACACCATTTAAGATGATCAAATAAAGACAATATTTTGCTGATCAACATTAAAACGTAACAAAACTAGAGTTCAATGTTTATCAAAGTGTCGTTTAACTCCATAGTTCCTAGTTCATCATTTATTAAACAATATTAATTAAAGTTTATAGAATTATATTTATGAAATCTAGACCTCACATATGACCTTTGAACTGCTGGGTTTTGGGAGAGCCCTCCCTCCTAGACCGCTGACTCCATATATGGTCATGTTATTCTATTTAACCCCTAAAGTCCTGTTCACAGATCTTCACAAGCTCCCGCAGCACCCTGTGAGAGCTTGTAGATCGGATGTTCCGACACCAGGTGTAAAAGTGGTTCAAATGAGGACAAAACCAGCGGCAGAATTGTAAAAAAAAAGAAATAATAAATGGTTGATCGGTGTCAGAAAAAATAAAGAAGGCACAATTTACAGTAATTAATGATTCTCAGTCATTTGAACGTCTTCTATAAGCAGTGGTTCTCAACCTGTGGCCCGGGACCCCCCAGTGGGTCCTGAGTAACCTCGCCTCACCAGGCTTGCCTGGTCTTGGTTTACTAAACAGGTGGTTTGATCCGGTCTGGACCGGATGCCATCCTACGTCATTTTGTAGTAAAAACGGACTTCACTTTGGCCAAACCGGAAACAGTTTCAACCCAGTTAGGGTGTATGTAGCCAGATATGAAACAGTTTCAACCCAGTTAGGGTGTAGCCAGATATGCGTAGAAAAAGTCGCAGCTCTCATCCACTCCCATGTTAAAAGAAAGATTATTCTTTTAACATGGGAGTGGATGGGAGCTGCGACTTTTTCTACGCATATCTGGCTACACCCTTTGCGCATGCGCAAGTAGGAGTTAAAACTGTTCCCGGTTTGGTGTTTCCTGCCAAAGTGTAGTCCGTTTTGACTACAGAATGACGTAGGAGCCCATCCGGTCTAGACAGGATCAAAAGCCCCAAATTGGAAGCCAGGCCAGGCTATCCTGAGCCTCTGGGTGGGCTATTTGACGTGATTTGAATATCGTTGCTAATTTATCAATGGATACCAATCGAATGATCAGACCATTACTGCATCAAAAGTAATCAATAAACTGTAGGATAAAAACTGGCCAAACCGTCAAATA
>NC_137821.1:1641049-1828549 GCF_963921795.1 Nannobrachium achirus | reverse complement strand
CAGGAAGGGCTGCGACGGCAGGCAGGTTTATCTATGGAGCACTGATCCATGTCCGGTTACCGGAGTGGACTGCTGTAGCCGTCATAGCTTAAATTCCCTAGTGATTTAATCGCCAGTGCCAGGGGTTTGTTTTGCCTCATTTCCGAGGCTGCTTGTAAATGTAATCTGAGTATTTCCGCTTCCTTGTTGCTAACCCTAACCCGTCAAGTTAATACTTTATATGGTGAAGTGTTACTAAGCTAATTATTGTGCTAGAGAGATTTATAGAGACTGACAAACATGTGCATCAGTGACTGCTTGTTGTCCTGGTCCAGTGATGCTGGGGGATAAAAAGGTGATCTGTTCAGCTAAGAATCATTTCTCTTGACCTAACCTGTGGGTTAGGGGTGGAACCGCACATCACTAGACTGGGCTGATGATGCTTTTTATGCTGGAATCTTCTTCACTTCACCCTGTCTGGAATGTTAATATTTCAAATAGTAGTAGTGGTTAAGACACTACTAGGCCAGCCAGGTCTTTAAGCACCAGGCCCAGTATCTTAGGACACTCACAGGAACAGTGGCCATGTGTTTAACTGCTTAGCTAAAAAAAAAGAAAAAAAAGAAAATGGTAGTCTATGTGTGTGTGTGTGTGTGTGTGTGTGTGTGTGTGTGTGTGTGTGTACCTGG
Organism: Nannobrachium achirus; assembly: GCF_963921795.1. NCBI lineage: Eukaryota > Metazoa > Chordata > Actinopteri > Myctophiformes > Myctophidae > Nannobrachium > Nannobrachium achirus. The sequence goes on along the minus strand of NC_137821.1, from coordinate 1,827,881 downwards.
TAGTCTATGTACTTGTTGTTCAGAGCGATGTTGATGGTGAAGGTTGAGGAGTCATGATGAGGTCGTAGAGAAGGCTGTTCATCTGGACGATACCGAACCACAAAGTTCATGATGGCCTGGGCCTGGAGGAATGCACACAGAGAGACACACACACACACACACACACACACAATACAAGGAAACGGTTAAGACATGTATGGTCAGTAGCAAGGTCTTTGAAATATTTGGCGACTACCGATAGTAGGAAAGATGCCACACCACATTTACGATAGTTGCTTGTTTTGGCATCCCAAGTTGTTGGAAGACTCTTACAACCAACCTATCCTACATGTCCTAGACTGCCAAACAGTAGATTACACCTATAGATCTGTGATGGTTTGGAGTGGCTGGTATTTAATGACATAAAGATAGACAGATACCTTTATTATCCCAAGGGGGGAAACTCAGTTGCACAGAGGCAGCACAGCAGTTTAAGGTTACAAGTTACAAAGAGGTAAGAAGAAGAAAGAGTGCTATAGTGTACAGTCCAAAGAGCAAGCAAAACAAATAAGAATAATATAAACATAAAGTGTCAAAGCTGTTTAAAAAAAGAAGAATATATACATAAAGTGAAACATTCAACGCTCATAAGTGTCACACACAGAAAATCTATACTCAAAGCACAACTTAACAAACAGTGCCAAACAAAAAGTGCAAATAACAGTCAATGCTGGTCAATGCAAAACAAATGTCTCACTGCCATAGTACTCAGATCAACCAACAAAACCCAATAATGCAGAAAAAAAAAAAAAAAGCCAGACAGAATGTGTGACATGGTTTCTGTGGTGTGAAAGACATAAACAGTGTGTGTGTGTGTGTGTGTGTGTGTGTGTGTGTGTGTGTGTGTACCTTAGGGTAGTACCCCGGGTACAGAGTGTGTGTGTGTGTGTGTGTGTGTGTGTGTGTGTGTGTGTGTGTACCTTAGGGTAGTACCCCGGGTACAGAGTGTGTGTGTGTGTGTGTGTGTGTGTGTGTGTGTGTGTACCTTAGGGTAGTACCCCGGGTACAGAGTGTGTGTGTGTGTGTGTGTGTGTGTGTGTGTGTGTGTACCTTAGGGTAGTACCCCGGGTACAGCTTCTCGGTCACAGGTACAACGTAGTCCTTGAGGAACTTCAGCCACTCCTTCTCAAAGCCGATCTGGTTCATATGGATGTCCACTGTAGGAACGTTCTCATAGCCTCCTGCTAGACGCTCATCCTACACACACACACACACACACACACACACACACACACACACACACACACACACACACACACACACACACACACACACACACACACACACACACACACACACACACACACACACACACACACACACACACACACACAGCTAATTTCATTTGCGTCAATCAATCAAACAAAATCCTCCTCCGATCAGGGGTTTTCAAAGTGGGTGACGGGGCCGCGACGGCAGTCCAGGGGTGCCGCAAGATCATTTGGTAATAATTGGAAATTTATAATTTATAATGTTTATAATAATATAATAATATTATTATATTATAATATAATGTAGGGGTGCCTCGGATGAAGAAGATATTTATAGGGGTGCCCAAACATGCAAACTCCACAAAGAAAGGCCCTATCTCCAACCACACCTAGTGGACAATGTCCAATAGTGACTTTGATATTCGAATATTTGAATATTTGGTGAATGCCCTGGTTCACACCCACATTGTTGCGTCCTCCAGACCACTGTCCATAGTCCTCCATGGTCTCCACCAGGTCATCACACATCCTCTCTGAGAAGGCTGGGAACCAGTACACATCTGGACACGGCTGGAACACACACACACACACACACACACACACACACACACACACACACACACACACACACACACACACACACACACACACACACACACACACACACACACACACACACACACACACACACACACACACACACACACACACACACACACACACACAAAACCAGTAAACATCTGGACCAGTACACATCTGGACACGGCTGGAACACAATATGAAGCAATATTAACTTTGTGCCGTGATGACGTTGTAATTCCTGATTTATATTTGGCTTTGTGCCTAAAACAGCAGATCTACAAGCTAACACCGCTAAGCGTTGTACATCAGCTATTTTCAGAGTGTGACACCTGCGCACAACCAAACACAAAATGTCTTGTCTTTTAGTTTTACCGGATCTCTCCTCCACTAGTCCCTCCCTGGTAACGTGCCTGATTGACATCTAGAAGGGCCTATGCACAGATATAAAAAGCTGCAGTTGATTGGAGCGACCCGTCCAACTTGATAGGCAGAAAAGCGGAAGTGTCGAACCAGTTACCCATATATGGAGACCCCTGCAGCTGTTTTTTAAGAGCTGTGTACGAAAAGACCCGCCCCCACCTGCCTCTGATTTGCCTACCTACCTTCCGTGTCTGTTACGCACACGGAAGAATTCCAAGCCTGTCAATCAAAAAAGCCTATCAATGTGAGACGGGTACCAGAGAGCCGGAAGAGGCGTCTACCTTTTTATGTCTGTGGGCCTATCAGCTCCCTTCAAGGCTTCTGAAGTAGACAAACCCCCACAATGCAATGCTCTGTTTTCAAGAGTCAGTAGCATTACACAAAGAAGCTGACAACCCCCCACGACGAGACCATTAGGGTTTGTGGAAGGTGTTTCCAACATCATAGTTACATAAACCTGTTCATGCTATAGACCAGGGGTCTTCAACGTTTTCAGGCCAAGGACCCCTTAGTTGAGAGAGATGAAGCAGGGACCCCCACAACCTGTTCATAGATTCCATATACCTGTAGTTTCATTGTACAATCATCAGTGTATTTTGGATTCATGTCAATTTGTGTTTTCAGATATTTAACCACTTGAACCGTCAATACTTAATAAACTTGACCTTTCACTCTGTACTTGGTCTGCTCTTTTTCTCCTCTACACCAAACCTCTTTGCCAAAAAATAGCAGATCTACAAGCTCACAACGCCTCGCAGCGCGAGGCGTTGTGAGCTTGTAGATCTGCTATTTTTGGCTAAAGTTCTCAGAACACTCGGGTTCAAGTGGTTAATATAAAAGAAATGAGAAAACAAGTTTATATCACACAAAGATTTGGAGGACCCCCTGTAGTAACTCTGAGGACCCCCTAGGGGTCTGTTGAAGACCCCTGCTATAGAGGGTATGCACGTGACATCATTCATCATACCAGAAGTTATGCAGGAACGCCTACCGAGTGGCAAAACAAATACTTTCTGTCCTTGACAGCCCATACATCCACACAGAAAAGTCTTATCTGATGGCATTCAACAATGTTAAAAACACTTTGCCACTCAATTTATGCATGTGCATACTATTAGCCGGAGACACCACAGACTGAGGCCAGGTGTTGTTATTAAATCTACAGACAGATCATCATATTTACCTGTTCCACAAACGCCGCTGTATCCTCGAAGATCTTAGTGTAGTTGGCATTCACATACTTCTCTTTCCAGTCCTACACACACACACACACACACACACACACACACACACACACACACACACACACACACACACACACACACACACACACACACACACACACACACACACACACACACACACACACACACACACACACACACACACACACACACACACACACACACACACACACTGAAGATAGACAAAAAACAACAACTAACAAACAGAAACAGCATGTGCACGTGTGTGTGTGTGTGTGTGTGTGTGTGTGTGTGTGTGTGTGTGTTTCCAGTGGAAATAAGCTTAGTCTTTTCATGGATCTCCTTTTAGTTGACCTTGTACCAGTGAACTGTACCGTTATGAAACTGTACCTTTTCCTATGCAAACTTCTAATAAAGTCTTCAATCAATCAATCAATGTGTGTGTGTGTGCGTGTGTGTGTGTGTGTGTGTGTGTGTGTGTGTGCGCGTGTGCGTGCGTGCGTGGGTGGGTGCGTGGCGTACCACAGGGTTGTCAAAGATCTGCCACATGTCAGGATGCAGTCTGGATGTGTTGTAGTTTGAAGAGGAGACCAGACGACCAAACTCATCACGGTTTGACACGAACATGAACACTCCCTACAGACAGACAGACAGACAGACAGACAGACAGACAGACAGAGTGTTATTGACTTGACTGTGTATTCTAATGAAGACATGGAGGGCGGCACTTGCCTGAATGTTGCTACAATTCACTATTATGTTCCATTGACTTGTATTCATCCTGGCTGCAGAAACATGGATTTATCTCTGCTTCTTTTCCCTTATCGCCCGTTTGGTCAAAACGGCCTGTTTTCTATGGTCCATAACTTACACACGGAGCATCATTGTTGCATTATTGTATCTTCTCCGCGTGAAAGCAAAGACGTCATTTGGCCGTGACCGGAAGCCAACCCCCCACATACCCCCTCCTTTCTTGCCACACACATACTGAGACGTCATGCTCTAGGGTGAAATTCACCGAGCAACGTTCTGAGCCCAGCCCGGGCCTAGGAAATATATAAACGTCATATCAAATATATAAACGTCATATCAGTACAGTAATAAGGTACAGTAATAAGGTACAGTAATAAGGTAATAAAGATAAGGTACCTGGTCCCGTATGCTCCTACAGAACACCATATCAGGGTCAGTACAGTAATAAGGTACAGTAACAGTAATAAGGTACAGTAATAAGGTAATAAAGAAAAGGTACCTGGTCTCTGATGCTCCTACAGAACACCATATCAGGGTCCATCCCCTCCTGCTTGTACAAGCTGACTTGCTTCAGTCTGGACCGCAGGACGCTGCCTTTGATCAGGTAGACCTGAGTGATGTAGGGGACGTTCCATAGACCACTGAACATGAGCACACACACACACACACACACACACACACACACACACACAAGAACAACCAGTAAGACTCCCTAATCAGGAGATAAGCGACCGTCAGGTCGCAGCGTGATTTTAGGGCAAAATTTGTAGGAGCAGTGTCCAAAAATGTGTTTTGCAAGAATCTGCCTCATGGTGGTGATAGAAGAGGGCCATGTGAGAATTGATGGAGGTTGTGGTTTAGCAGGCAAGGAGTGTGTGTGCAAAATTTGGCATGGATCGGGGCAACGGAAAACTATAATGTCGACAGCAATCATTTAAAACTGTTCCAATACAGGTAATGAACGCTTATTAAAGGTCCATGAAACACAAAATCACTTTTTCTATAAATATATATTATATCAATGAGTCACTTGTGATAGGGAGCAGTGATATGGTTCAATTGGGCAGGCTTGGGGATTCAGAGCTTTCTGCTGTCTCTGTAGCTATTTCTGTGTACTTCCAGTTTCTAGGTCAAAAAGAAATATTTCGCGCCACTCATTAAATATTAGCTATCACTGTTCTGTGGTGTAACGTGACGTATGCATATCTAATTAATATTAACGTTTGTTTTACAGAGTCGTATCAAGGGGGGGTGTGGTTTCACTGTATGCTTGTTTCAGCCAGAGAAGAGCAGGCGCTGTCAACAGACAGTTACACTGTGTGGTGCCTGTGTTATTTTCTGTGTAGTGTAGCCTGTGTGTGTGTGTGTGTGTGTGTGTGTGTGTGTGTGTGTGTGTGTTTGCGTGCGTGTCGTGACAGTGCAAGCACACACACAACGTCCACACACGGAAAATAGCAGATCTACTTTCGCGACGCGTTGTGAGCTTGTATATCGGCTATGTAGCCTAGCTAATAGCCGTAGAGCCGAAACCAACGTGTTTACATGAGAAGCTATTGCTGCTACAGCTGTTAGCTAGGCTACATAGCTAATATACAAGCTCACAACGCGAGCTTGTAGATCTGCTAGTTTTCGTGTGTGGACGTTGTGTGTGTGCGCGCACTGTCACGACACACACACACACACACACACACACACACACACACACACACACACACACACACACACACACACACACACACACACACACACACACACACACACACACACACACACACACAGCAAATAGCTATAGCGATAGCCTAGCGCCCATTCTTCACTGGTTCCGTGGTGACAGAGCTGGAGAAAGTTTGTCCATGGATAAAAGCTCAAACAGCTTGTTTGTAAAATACCTGCACATTTTAATTGGTTATAGAACATGGAGTTGCCGAATCTTTATACTTTTTACACCTCCAATGGCTGGTTTTAAAAAAAAAATCCGAAATGGAAAAGCAACAACTGCCCACTGCTGACAGCTTCGGTCTGTCTCTCTCTGATAGAAGACGCATTACTCCGCCCCCTCCCCCCACAACGGCAGATAACCACGCCTACATTTCAGATTTCTTTACATGTTCTGAAATCCCATAAAACAAATTAGAGGCAGGGTTTCTTATCCCTTTAAGTACACTAGAAGTTGTGGCCCTCTCAGTTGCGTTATACTGTGTAGTTGTGTACATATAGAGAGTAATGGAGGTGTTGGTTTGAGCAGTGAGTATGAATGATGCATGAGGACAGTTGGGTATACATGCATAATGAGCAGTTGTTGATGGAAATGATATAGCATTGTTGTTAGATGTCATGTTGTTATAGGACAACATAAATACACACATAAAGGCCCATTCCCACTGGGCCAGATAACAGATACAAGAATCTCTTTCTCCAGATATTTTTCCATTCAAATGGGTGGTAGATACAGATAAAAAAATATCTTTGACAGATTTATTTCTATTTTTATCTGTGACATTGTTTTTAAGCAGGGTTATAGCAGGGTATGCTGTAGGAGGGGCTTGTGATCATAGGCTTGTGATGGTTCTTCTTCTTCGTGTGCTTTATTTGGGAAGCTCAACACCACATTCTCCCTGCGGTTGCACGTGACCGTTGGCAGCCAATAGCATTCGAGATGGTACCATTTCTACCAATGAATGTTGATTTCTACAATGATGGCGGCACCCATATAAGGGACAAAAAAAGCAGCATTTTCGCAGCATAGAAACCATTGGCTTAACGCCGTCCATATTTTCTTTTACAGTCTATGGTTTGACACTAAGGTCTCAGAGGCACTTGGCCCGTCGGGCAAGTACAGGTCATGTTCTACTTGCCCAAAGGTCATGCCCACTTGCCCGAAAAGTAAATTGTCCATTCTAAAATGATAGGTAAAAATCTCCACCTGCCCCAAAGTTTTATTTACCAGCGTTAGTGTCAACGCCTGGTGTGTATGTGAGTGTGTGTGTGTGTGTGTGTGTGTGTGTGTGTGTGTGTGCGTGCGTGCGTGCGTGCGTGCGTGCGTGCGTGCGTACTCACACTCTCTTTCCCTGGACGATGTCGATGTAGTCCTCAGAACGAGAGTAGAAGCCCTCTGGACTCAGCGCTCCCCAGAAGTTGGACCACAGCTTACCATGTCTGGACAGCATGGGGGCGATCACTGGTCTGGGAGAGAGAGAGAGGGAGGGAGGGGGAGAGAGAGAGGGAGGGGGAGAGAGAGACAGAGAGGGAGGGGGAGAGAGGAAGAGAGAGACAGAGAGGGAGGGGGAGAGAGGAAGAGAGAGACAGAGAGGGAGGGAGAGAGAGGAAGAGAGAGACAGAGAGGGAGGGGGAGAGAGGAAGAGAGAGACAGAGAGGGAGGGGGAGAGAGGAAGAGAGAGACAGAGAGGGAGGGGGAGAGAGGAAGAGAGAGACAGAGAGGGAGGGGGAGAGAGGAAGAGAGAGACAGAGAGGGAGGGGGAGAGAGAGAGAGAGAGACAGAGAGGGAGGGGGAGAGAGAAATGAGTCCACTGGGAGCCTTCAATATTCGATAACGTTGTTGAATACCTCGATATGGATATTACTCACGATATTAGTAAAAACACTTGCATTATATTATAATGCAAGTGTTTTTACTAATATCGTGAGTAATCTCCATATCGAGGTATTCAACAATATATATATTATAGTTTTTAATGTTTTTTCTGCGTTAGGTCCACTGCCTGCCTAACCCAGATAATGAATATCATATCCATGCATGCACGCTGCACAGTACACATAGAATAAACCAGATAATGAATATCATATCCATGCATGCACACTGCACAGTACACATAGAATAAAGACATTAAATGCATTATTTCCATTTCCCAACCATTTTAGCTTTATTGAAATAACCACACCTGGTTATTTTACATGTGCTACGTGCTACGTGCATGCATAGTGTGTGTGTTAATTAATTTGACACACACACCAATACCTCATTTCAAGCAGTCTTCATCGATATGTATACCTTGCATGTTGATACCTCCATATCCATACATTTTCTATATATTGCCCAGCCTTAGTGGGAACTGAATTCTGTCTTACCATTTATATTCTATATTGTGATGTCTTATCATTTATATTCTATATTGTGATGTCTTATCATTTATATTCTATATTGTGATGTCTTATCATTTATATTCTATATTGTGATGTCTTATCATTTATATTCTATATTGTGATGTCTTATCATTTATATTCTATATTGTGATGTCTTATCATTTATATTCTATATTGTGATGTCTTATCATTTATATTCTATATTGTGATGTCTTATCATTTATATTCTATATTGTGATGTCTTATCATTTATATTCTATATTGTGATGTCTTATCATTTATATTCTATATTGTGATGTCTTATCATTTATATTCTATATTGTGATGTCTTATCATTTATATTCTATATTGTGATGTCTTATCATTTATATTCTATATTGTGATGTCTTATCATTTATATTCTATATTGTGATGTCTTATCATTTATATTCTATATTGTGATGTCTTATCATTTATATTCTATATTGTGATGTCTTATCATTTATATTCTATATTGTGATGTCTTATCATTTATATTCTATATTGTGATGTCTTATCATTTATATTCTATATTGTGATGTCTTATCATTTATATTCTATATTGTGATGTCTTATCATTTATATTCTATATTGTGATGTCTTATCATTTATATTCTATATTGTGATGTCTTATCATTTATATTCTATATTGTGATGTCTTATCATTTATATTCTATATTGTGATGTCTTATCATTTATATTCTATATTGTGATGTCTTATCATTTATATTCTATATTGTGATGTCTTATCATTTATATTCTATATTCTGATGTCTTATCATTTATATTCTATATTGTGATGTCTTATCATTTATATTCTATATTCTGATGTCTTATCATTTATATTCTATATTCTGTCTTATCATTTATATTCTATATTGTGTCTTATCATTTATATTCTATATTGTGATGTCTTATCATTTATATTCTATATTGTGATGTCTTATCATTTATATTCTATATTGTGATGTCTTATCATTTATATTCTATATTGTGATGTCTTATCATTTATATTCTATATTGTGATGTCTTATCATTTATATTCTATATTGTGATGTCTTATCATTTATATTCTATATTGTGATGTCTTATCATTTATATTCTATATTGTGATGTCTTATCATTTATATTCTATATTGTGATGTCTTATCATTTATATTCTATATTGTGATGTCTTATCATTTATATTCTATATTGTGATGTCTTATCATTTATATTCTATATTGTGATGTCTTATCATTTATATTCTATATTGTGATGTCTTATCATTTATATTCTATATTGTGATGTCTTATCATTTATATTCTATATTGTGATGTCTTATCATTTATATTCTATATTGTGATGTCTTATCATTTATATTCTATATTGTGATGTCTTATCATTTATATTCTATATTGTGATGTCTTATCATTTATATTCTATATTGTGATGTCTTATCATTTATATTCTATATTGTGATGTCTTATCATTTATATTCTATATTGTGATGTCTTATCATTTATATTCTATATTGTGATGTCTTATCATTTATATTCTATATTGTGATGTCTTATCATTTATATTCTATATTGTGATGTCTTATCATTTATATTCTATATTGTGATGTCTTATCATTTATATTCTATATTGTGATGTCTTATCATTTATATTCTATATTGTGATGTCTTATCATTTATATTCTATATTGTGATGTCTTATCATTTATATTCTATATTGTGATGTCTTATCATTTATATTCTATATTGTGATGTCTTATCATTTATATTCTATATTCTGATGTCTTATCATTTATATTCTATATTGTGATGTCTTATCATTTATATTCTATATTCTGATGTCTTATCATTTATATTCTATATTCTGTCTTATCATTTATATTCTATATTGTGTCTTATCATTTATATTCTATATTGTGATGTCTTATCATTTATATTCTATATTGTGATGTCTTATCATTTATATTCTATATTGTGATGTCTTATCATTTATATTCTATATTGTGATGTCTTATCATTTATATTCTATATTGTGATGTCTTATCATTTATATTCTATATTGTGATGTCTTATCATTTATATTCTATATTGTGATGTCTTATCATTTATATTCTATATTGTGATGTCTTATCATTTATATTCTATATTGTGATGTCTTATCATTTATATTCTATATTGTGATGTCTTATCATTTATATTCTATATTGTGATGTCTTATCATTTATATTCTATATTGTGATGTCTTATCATTTATATTCTATATTGTGATGTCTTATCATTTATATTCTATATTGTGATGTCTTATCATTTATATTCTATATTGTGATGTCTTATCATTTATATTCTATATTGTGATGTCTTATCATTTATATTCTATATTGTGATGTCTTATCATTTATATTCTATATTGTGATGTCTTATCATTTATATTCTATATTGTGATGTCTTATCATTTATATTCTATATTGTGATGTCTTATCATTTATATTCTATATTGTGATGTCTTATCATTTATATTCTATATTGTGATGTCTTATCATTTATATTCTATATTGTGATGTCTTATCATTTATATTCTATATTGTGATGTCTTATCATTTATATTCTATATTGTGATGTCTTATCATTTATATTCTATATTGTGATGTCTTATCATTTATATTCTATATTGTGATGTCTTATCATTTATATTCTATATTGTGATGTCATATCATTTATATTCTATATTGTGATGTCTTATCATTTATATTCTATATTGTGATGTCTTATCATTTATATTCTATATTGTGATGTCTTATCATTTATATTCTATATTGTGATGTCTTATCATTTATATTCTATATTGTGATGTCTTATCATTTATATTCTATATTGTGATGTCTTATCATTTATATTCTATATTGTGATGTCTTATCATTTATATTCTATATTGTGATGTCTTATCATTTATATTCTATATTGTGATGTCTTATCATTTATATTCTATATTGTGATGTCTTATCATTTATATTCTATATTGTGATGTCTTATCATTTATATTCTATATTGTGATGTCTTATCATTTATATTCTATATTGTGATGTCTTATCATTTATATTCTATATTGTGATGTCTTATCATTTATATTCTATATTGTGATGTCTTATCATTTATATTCTATATTGTGATGTCTTATCATTTATATTCTATATTGTGATGTCTTATCATTTATATTCTATATTGTGATGTCTTATCATTTATATTCTATATTGTGATGTCTTATCATTTATATTCTATATTGTGATGTCTTATCATTTATATTCTATATTGTGATGTCTTATCATTTATATTCTATATTGTGATGTCATATCATTTATATTCTATATTGTGATGTCTTATCATTTATATTCTATATTGTGATGTCTTATCATTTATATTCTATATTGTGATGTCTTATCATTTATATTCTATATTGTGATGTCTTATCATTTATATTCTATATTGTGATGTCTTATCATTTATATTCTATATTGTGATGTCTTATCATTTATATTCTATATTGTGATGTCTTATCATTTATATTCTATATTGTGATGTCTTATCATTTATATTCTATATTGTGATGTCTTATCATTTATATTCTATATTGTGATGTCTTATCATTTATATTCTATATTGTGATGTCTTATCATTTATATTCTATATTGTGATGTCTTATCATTTATATTCTATATTGTGATGTCTTATCATTTATATTCTATATTGTGATGTCTTATCATTTATATTCTATATTGTGATGTCTTATCATTTATATTCTATATTGTGATGTCTTATCATTTATATTCTATATTGTGATGTCTTATCATTTATATTCTATATTGTGATGTCTTATCATTTATATTCTATATTGTGATGTCTTATCATTTATATTCTATATTGTGATGTCTTATCATTTATATTCTATATTGTGATGTCTTATCATTTATATTCTATATTGTGATGTCATATCATTTATATTCTATATTGTGATGTCTTATCATTTATATTCTATATTGTGATGTCTTATCATTTATATTCTATATTGTGATGTCTTATCATTTATATTCTATATTGTGATGTCTTATCATTTATATTCTATATTGTGATGTCTTATCATTTATATTCTATATTGTGATGTCTTATCATTTATATTCTATATTGTGATGTCTTATCATTTATATTCTATATTGTGATGTCTTATCATTTATATTCTATATTGTGATGTCTTATCATTTATATTCTATATTGTGATGTCTTATCATTTATATTCTATATTGTGATGTCATGTGATGCATGACCAATCCTGTCTGATTAGACTGTCCAAGATATCCAGCCTTACAACCCTGATAACATCAGTCAACATGTTTACAAAGTTCTTCTCAGGTCAAATACGTACAATAGTGTGTTGCCAATGGACATTGATATGAAAAGGGTTGGAAAGAACTGGGTTAGAGCAGTGGTTCTCAACCTGTTCAGGCCGGGACCCTCAAAATAATCATATTTTAACTGGGGACCCCCCACCCTGACGAGCACTAAGAGTTGAGGCATTACATTTTGTATAATACGGTTGTATTGTGAAAATAGCAGATCTACATGCTCACAACGCCTCGTGTTGAGAGGCGCTGTAAGCATGTAGATCTGCTATTTTCACAATTTCTGCCTCTAATATTTGACAATTTATATATGTTTAATTTGTAATTTTAGAGGTATTAAAAAAGTCCTTAAATTGTCACTTTATAAATGTGCAGATACCCTCTATACACTTAAACTTTATGTTCGTTTGTTTACTGTTGAGTGAGAAAACAATGTTGCACATTAAGCTAATCATCTGAGGACGCCCCCAAAATGATAACGCACAGGTTGAGAACCACTGAGTTAGAGTACATACTTGGGGTGTTAACAGTACATACTTGTTCTCCTACTTACTAGATACTGTAGTGTGTACTAGGGGTGTTAAGTTAACAGTACATACTTGTTCTCCTAGTACGTACTAGATACTGTAGTGTGTACTAGGGGTGGTTAGGTTAACAGTACATACTTGTTCTCCTAGTACGTACTAGATACTGTAGTGTGTACTAGGGGTGGTTAAGTTAACAGTACATACTTGTTCTCCTACGTACTAGATACTGTAGTGTGTACTAGGGGTGGTTAGGTTAACAGTACATACTTGTTCTCCTACGTACTAGATACTGTAGTGTGTACTAGGGGTGGTTAAGTTAACAGTACATACTTGTTCTCCTACGTACTAGATACTGTAGTGTGTACTAGGGGTGGTTAAGTTAACAGTACATACTTGTTCTCCTACGTACTAGATACTGTAGTGTGTACTAGGGGTGGTTAAGTTAACAGTACATACTTGTTCTCCTCGATGAGGATGCGTAGAACATCAGGGTTGATCAGAGCCACGTCAGAGTCCACACTGAAGTAGTAATCACACTGCTGGTCCTTCTTACACGCCTCTCTGCAGAGAGAGAGAGAGAGAGAGAGAGAGTAATCACACTGCTGGTCCTTCTTACACGCCTCTCTGGAGAGAGAGAGAGAGAGAGAGAGTAATCACACTGCTGGTCCTTCTTACACGCCTCTCTGGGGAGAGAGAGAGAGAGAGAGAGAGTAATCACACTGCTGGTCCTTCTTACACGCCTCTCTGGAGAGAGAGAGAGAGAGAGAGAGAGAGAGTAATCACACTGCTGGTCCTTCTTACACGCCTCTCTAGAGAGAGAGAGAGAGAGAGAGAGAGAGAGTAATCACACTGCTGGTCCTTCTTACACGCCTCTCTAGAGAGAGAGAGAGAGAGAGAGAGAGAGAGTAATCACACTGCTGGTCCTTCTTACACGCCTCTCTGGAGAGAGAGAGAGAGAGACAGAGAGTAATCACACTGCTGGTCCTTCTTACACGCCTCTCTGGAGAGAGAGAGAGAGAGAGAGAGAGTAATCACACTGCTGGTCCTTCTTACACGCCTCTCTGGGGAGAGAGAGAGAGAGAGAGAGAGTAATCACACTGCTGGTCCTTCTTACACGCCTCTCTGGAGAGAGAGAGAGAGAGAGAGAGAGAGAGTAATCACAATGCTGGTCCTTCTTACACGCCTCTCTAGAGAGAGAGAGAGAGAGAGAGAGAGAGAGTAATCACACTGCTGGTCCTTCTTACACGCCTCTCTGGAGAGAGAGAGAGAGAGACAGAGAGTAATCACACTGCTGGTCCTTCTTACACGCCTCTCTGGAGAGAGAGAGAGAGAGAGAGAGAGAGAGAGAGAGTAATCACACTGCTGGTCCTTCTTACACGCCTCTCTGGGGAGAGAGAGAGAGAGAGAGAGAGTAATCACACTGCTGGTCCTTCTTACACGCCTCTCTGGAGAGAGAGAGAGAGAGACAGAGAGTAATCACACTGCTGGTCCTTCTTACACGCCTCTCTGGAGAGAGAGAGAGAGAGAGTAATCACACTGCTGGTCCTTCTTACACGCCTCTCTGGAGAGAGAGAGAGAGAGAGACAGAGAGTAATCACACTGCTGGTCCTTCTTACACGCCTCTCTGGAGAGAGAGAGAGAGAGAGAGAGAGAGAGAGAGAGTAATCACACTGCTGGTCCTTCTTACACGCCTCTCTGGGGAGAGAGAGAGAGAGAGAGAGAGTAATCACACTGCTGGTCCTTCTTACACGCCTCTCTGGAGAGAGAGAGAGAGAGACAGAGAGTAATCACACTGCTGGTCCTTCTTACACGCCTCTCTGGAGAGAGAGAGAGAGAGAGTAATCACACTGCTGGTCCTTCTTACACGCCTCTCTGGAGAGAGAGAGAGAGAGAGACAGAGAGTAATCACACTGCTGGTCCTTCTTACACGCCTCTCTGGAGAGAGAGCACACATTTTAAATGTTTATTTATGACCACATGAACAGAAGTACAAGGATGCCTCGTACAAAGGTCATAAACACTGCCAGTGCAGTCAGATAATATGAAAGAACAGCCAGTTACAAAGAGCCTAAACGGCAGAGTATTGTTACTGTACATACAGTATAGTTAACATACAGTATTGTTACTGTACATACAGCGGACATCAATCATGGGTAAAGGAAACAACGTCTCCTCCAAATTGAGGGGCTTCCTATAATGGCCGACATTGAGCAATACCTTGCTGACTGTTATACCTTGCTAATCCTCTCCTTTTGGACAGGACGGCCATGTGTAAGCCTTACACAACTATGGTTCTGGCCTGCTCTATAGTACAGTATATTGGTATAACTCACACAGCCATGGTTCTGGTACAGTGTATTGGTGTAACTCACACAGCCATGGTTCTGGCCTGCTCTATGGTAAAGTATAGTAGTATTAATAGTGTTGGTGTAACTCTCACAGCCATGGTTCTGGTATAGTAATGTTGGTGTAACTCACACAGCCATGGTTCTGGCCTGCTGTATGGTAGAGTATAGTAGTATTAACAGTATGTTGGTGTAACTCTCACAGCCATGGTTCTGGCCTGCTCTATGGTAGAGTACAGTAGTATTAATAGTGTTGGTGTAACTCACACAGCCATGGTTCTGGCCTGCTCTATGGTAAAGTATAGTAGTATTAATATATATTGGTGTAACTTACACAGCCATGGTTCTGGTACAGTATACTGGTGTAACTCACACAGCCATGGTTCTGGCCTGCTCTATGGTAAAGTATAGTAGTATTAATATATATTGGTGTAACTTACACAGCCATGGTTCTGGCCTGCTCTATGGTAGAGTACAGTAGTATTAATAGTGTTGGTGTAACTTACACAGCCATGGTTCTGGTACAGTATACTGGTGTAACTCACACATCCATGGTTCTGGCCTGCTCTATGGTAAAGTATAGTAGTATTAATATATATTGGTGTAACTCACACAGCCATGGTTCTGGCCTGCTCTATGGTAGAGTACAGTAGTATTAATAGTGTTGGTGTAACTTACACAGCCATGGTTCTGGCCTGCTCTATGGTAGAGTACAGTCGTATTAATAGTGTTGGTGTAACTTACACAGCCATGGTTCTGGCCTGCTCTATGGTAAAGTATAGTAGTATTAATATATATTGGTGTAACTCACACAGCCATGGTTCTGGCCTGCTCTATGGTAGAGTACAGTAGTATTAATAGTGTTGGTGTAACTCACACAGCCATGGTTCTGGCCTGCTCTATGGTAGAGTACAGTAGTATTAATAGTGTTGGTGTAACTCACACAGCCATGGTTCTGGCCTGCTCTATGGTAGAGTACAGTAGTATTAATAGTGTTGGTGTAACTTACACAGCCATGGTTCTGGCCTGCTCTATGGTAAAGTATAGTAGTATTAATATATATTGGTGTAACTCACACAGCCATGGTTCTGGCCTGCTCTATGGTAGAGTACAGTAGTATTAATAGTGTTGGTGTAACTCACACAGCCATGGTTCTGGCCTGCTCTATGGTAGAGTACAGTAGTATTAATAGTGTTGGTGTAACTCACACAGCCATGGTTCTGGCCTGCTCTATGGTAGAGTAAAGTAGTATTAATAGTGTTGGTGTAACTCACACAGCCATGGTTCTGGCCTGCTCTATGGTAGAGTACAGTAGTATTAATAGTGTTGGTGTAACTTACACAGCCATGGTTCTGGTACAGTATACTGGTGTAACTCACACATCCATGGTTCTGGCCTGCTCTATGGTAAAGTATAGTAGTATTAATATATATTGGTGTAACTCACACAGCCATGGTTCTGGCCTGCTCTATGGTAGAGTACAGTAGTATTAATAGTGTTGGTGTAACTTACACAGCCATGGTTCTGGCCTGCTCTATGGTAGAGTACAGTAGTATTAATAGTGTTGGTGTAACTTACACAGCCATGGTTCTGGCCTGCTCTATGGTAAAGTATAGTAGTATTAATATATATTGGTGTAACTCACACAGCCATGGTTCTGGCCTGCTCTATGGTAGAGTACAGTAGTATTAATAGTGTTGGTGTAACTCACACAGCCATGGTTCTGGCCTGCTCTATGGTAGAGTACAGTAGTATTAATAGTGTTGGTGTAACTCACACAGCCATGGTTCTGGCCTGCTCTATGGTAGAGTACAGTAGTATTAATAGTGTTGGTGTAACTCACACAGCCATGGTTCTGGCCTGCTCTATGGTAGAGTACAGTAGTATTAATAGTGTTGGTGTAACTCACACAGCCATGGTTCTGGCCTGCTCTATGGTAGAGTACAGTAGTATTAATAATGTTGGTGTAACTCACACAGCCATGGTTCTGGCCTGCTCTATGGTAGAGTACAGTAGTATTAATAGTGTTGGTGTAACTCACACAGCCATGGTTCTGGCCTGCTCTATGGTAGAGTACAATAGTATTAATAGTGTTGGTGTAACTCACACAGCCATGGTTCTGGCCTGCTCTATGGTAGAGTACAGTAGTATTAATAGTGTTGGTGTAACTCACACAGCCATGGTTCTGGCCTGCTCTATGGTAGAGTACAGTAGTATTAATAGTGTTGGTGTAACTCACACAGCCATGGTTCTGGCCTGCTCTATGGTAGAGTACAGTAGTATTAATAGTGTTGGTGTAACTCACACAGCCATGGTTCTGGCCTGCTCTATGGTAGAGTACAGTAGTATTAATAGTGTTGGTGTAACTCACACAGCCATGGTTCTGCCTGCTCTATGGTAGAGTACAGTAGTATTAATAGTGTTGGTGTAACTCACACAGCCATGGTTCTGGCCTGCTCTATGGTAGAGTACAGTAGTATTAATAGTGTTGGTGTAACTCACACAGCCATGGTTCTGGCCTGCTCTATGGTAGAGTACAGTAGTATTAATAGTGTTGGTGTAACTCACACATCCATGGTTCTGGCCTGCTCTATGGTAGAGTACAGTAGTATTAATAGTGTTGGTGTAACTCACACATCCATGGTTCTGGCCTGCTCTATGGTAGAGTACAGTAGTATTAATAGTGTTGGTGTAACTCACACAGCCATGGTTCTGGCCTGCTCTATGGTAGAGTACAGTAGTATTAATAGTGTTGGTGTAACTCACACAGCCATGGTTCTGGCCTGCTCTATGGTAGAGTACAGTAGTATTAATAGTGTTGGTGTAACTCACACAGCCATGGTTCTGGCCTGCTCTATGGTAGAGTACAGTAGTATTAATAGTGTTGGTGTAACTCACACAGCCATGGTTCTGGCCTGCTCTATGGTAGAGTACAGTAGTATTAATAGTGTTGGTGTAACTCACACAGCCATGGTTCTGGCCTGCTCTATGGTAGAGTACAGTAGTATTAATAGTGTTGGTGTAACTCACACAGCCATGGTTCTGGCCTGCTCTATGGTAGAGTACAGTAGTATTAATAGTGTTGGTGTAACTCACACAGCCATGGTTCTGGCCTGCTCTATGGTAAAGTATAGTAGTATTAATATATATTGGTGTAACTCACACAGCCATGGTTCTGGCCTGCTCCTGGGTCAGGTTCTCTTCAGGTCCAACCAGACGAGCTTCAGGAAAAAAAGCTTTGTTCTTCTCCCAGAACGCTGAGATGTGCTTCTCATGATAAACCACCTGGAATATACATTAAATATACATTATAATACCTGTTATAATACATTATAATACATTATAAACAAAGCTTTGTTCTTCTCCCAGAACGCTGAGATGTGCTTCTCATGATAAACAACCTGTAGAATACATTATAATACCTGTTATAATACATTAAATACTACTGGATGTGTGAGCCACTGTACTGAAGAGGTCTGAGCCATTTGGTCATTTTAGGGACAAGGCCACTTTTCCCCTAAGCTGTCCTCTTACGGTGGTCTTAAGCTGTCCTCTTACGGTGGTCTTAAGCTGTCCTCTTACGGTGGTCTTACGGTGGTCTTACGGTGGTCTTAAGCTGTCCTCTTACGGTGGTCTTACGCTAGCAGATAATTGTTCTTACGGTGGTCTTACGCTAGCAGATAATTGGGGCATTTAACGACCCTCCTGAGTATCGGTAGGACTGCGTCTAGATCGGGGGTGATCCTCTGGAATAAATGTCGTCTAGTTTGAGGGTTCAAAGATCTAATCTTAACCCTGCAGAGATGCTCACAGGACGACCATTTTCAAATGTTATGATACTGTTTCATACTGATATGGAACAGCACTGCGGGCGAGCCAGAGAAAAGACAGCCGCTGAGCCCGCTGTTCGGACGCAAGGGACTGTTGTTGCAGAGAGCCTGCTGCCCAATGTTTACTTCTTCTGCTTCCACATGTTTGCGGCGTGGTGCCCCCGATTTATTTAATGGTGCAGTGTGTGCGTGTTTAGATGATCTGGTAAGAGAATCCTAAACTATTATCCTGTAGTGTAGTGTGTGACGCTACCAGATACCAATGCCCAGATGATCTGCTAGTGTTAAGGCCAGCCTTATTGTTTGAGGGCAAAGCGGCCTTAGTGCAGGGCAGGGAGGCCAGCAAATACAACAATGAGGTAAAGGCCACAAAAACAATTTACTTAAATAAAAATATTCAATTTGTATTTATTTACAAATTAAACATTTCTGTAGAAATTACAGTTCATGATCATCAGCCGTGGACTAAACAGACCCTTTAGAGGATGGGAGAGAAATGAAGAATTCACAACCACAACCAAAAACTAAAGATACTGCTGTTTGAGGGGATGACAGCCTACACCACAGCTCTCTGACAGGTTATTGCTAAATAAGCCTTCTTTAACAGCCTGGTTGATCAAAAACGGAGATAACACATTTTTAAAAAGATGAAGTGGCGAGAAACACTCGTAAAACCCTGAGCAAGGCTGACTACGACCGAAAAACGAGAAGAAATAGCCGAAGCACCTCTCGTGAAGAACATGATGATGATGAAGATGGCGGAGCTAATATGAGGAGCATACTCCTAGAGTTGCGAGCGCTCAGAAAGTCTCTTGCATGTCTCTTTGGACGTGCAAGAATTCTCAGACATTAAAAGACAGCTGAATGGAATGAGTGTCCGAATGGACGAGGCGGAGAGGAGAATTGAAGAAAACGAGACCGTGCTACAATCAGCGATATCGGTAATCAAAGATACTGCTGTTTAAAAGCATCTCCACAGGAGAGATCATTATTTTGTTAAGGGGCGGAAGGCCAAACTGAACCACTAAATCTGGGAGAAAAAGAGGCAAGAAGAAAGAAAAAGTGTGTGTGTGTGTGTGTGTGTGTGTGTGTGTGTGTGTATATCTTACATTGTTGTGTATGAACAGTCGTATCCTGTCCAGAGGGTAGGTGAACGTAGTCAGTCTGTGTAGGAACTCCTCTAGGAAGGCAGTGGGCTGTTCTATAAACACTGCAACGTGCACCATGGGCATGTCCTCATCCTGCACACACACACACACACACACACACACACACACACACACACACACACACACACACACACACACACACACACACACACACACACACACACACACACACACACACACACACACACACACACACACACACACACACACACACACACACAGGTTTCTATTAGGGCATTCACCAAATATTTGAATATCAAAGTCATTATTCGACGTTGTTCATCGAAGTCGAATATTCACTTTTTTCTCTCTCGCTCTTTAAAAAATATATAGTTTATAAAGCTTGGCTAGATAGGAAGTCATAAGAATGAGTTGTCAATGCCCCTGGTGGATGAATTTGTTAATGCTCTATACCAGGGGTTCTCAAACCTTTTTAGGCCGTGACCCCCAAAATAAACATATTTGAACTGGGGGTCCCCAGTTCAAAGCCCTGACAAGCACTTGGAATTGTAGGTATTACATTTAATGTGACTCGGTCCCGCAGATAAATATTGTGAAAATAGCAGATCGGCATGTAGATCTGCTATTTTCACAATGTTGGCCTCTTGCTTACTTAATATTTGACAGTTTGGCCAGTCCTGTCGAATATTCGACTATTAGAATACTTTGAGGTTGAATAATTAGAATACTAAACATCACTATTCGTGAATGCCCTAGTTTCTATCACTATACACAGGGGTTAAAGTTTCTATCACTATACACAGGGGTTAAAGTTTCTATCACTATACACAGGGGTTAAAGTTTCTATCACTATACACAGGGGTTAAAGTTTCTATCACTATACACAGGGTTAAAGTTTCTATCACTATACACAGGGGTTAAAGTTTCTATCACTATACACAGGGGTTAAAGTTTCTATCACTATACACAGGGTTAAAGTTTCTATCACTATACACAGGGGTTAAAGTTTCTATCACTATACACAGGGGTTAAAGTTTCTATCACTATACACAGGGGTTAAAGGGGAGCCCCTTAATGTTAAAACCGTACTATATCGAACTTCCTAGGGGGGGAGGGGCAGCCAATCGTCTTTTCCCGTACTTTCCCGTATTTACCGAAATAAATGATTTTCATCCGAAAATCGGCGATCGTCTAACCTTCCCTAGTCACCACTCGTGCATCGATAGCTCATGGCTGGGCTGACATGAAGCAGAAGTGATGTCATTGGCCTTTCCTTTTCCAAGGCACATTACCCTATTTGGTTACTGTCTGTACCCTGGTGCTTCTACAGCAGCCATGCTAGGGGCTATGCAAGTGAAAATTTTCAGTTCTGCTATTGAGTCACACATGGATTATTTGCGGGGACATTTACGTGAACGGATCGCGCACGCGAAACGCACGGGGAAATCGATGTGCGGCCAAAACACCCATTCTATCCCAACGGAGATCGAGAAAATCACGGTGAGCTACTGACCTGGGGGGGGGAAAAAAAGAAAAAACAACGGCGCTGTCCAAGGAGGAGGGGCTGCGGGCTCATGTTTATAAACATAATATTATGTCTCAGATCACAATACAATAATAGAAATTTCACGGCTAATCTACCAACCCCCATTCTATTTCAGCTTACAAAGTGTTAATAAGCATTAAGCCTTTTTCGCTTAAATCTTTTAATGGAAACACTTCAAAATTCAAATAAACTTTCATTATCTGCAAAAACTTTTATCTGCTTGGAGGAGGTGGATTTTGAGGCTTTATCGAATAAACTAAATGCGCATTTGTGAATGGAAATGGTTCAGACAATAAATGCGAATAAATTATGACGTTCTGGTCCATATCGTCCTCCTATAACCCTAATCCCGCCGCTTAATTAACGTCCATTAATAGCGTTAGCCCACAAAAAAAACTGTTGTTACACACAGAGTGACCCTTCATTATCACACTGTGTTGCGTGCCAAAAGTGGCCGATCTACAAGCTCACAGCAGCTCACATCTGCGCCGCTGCAGGATGAGTGTGCAGCGAGTCACAGCAGTGCTCACGTCTCTCGGTCTGAAAAAATCATCCCCATCCCAGCTGGAAGAATTTACAGCACGTCGGTCAGACGGACCCAGGCAGGATCTCCCAAGAATCGCATTTCATCAGTTTAATGGAAACGGGCTAAATTCGCATTTCTGATAATTCGCTTCCCTAATTCGAATACGTTTATGGAAACATGGCTATCGTCTCAAAATGTCATTTTTGAAACATGGGGTTTGAGGTGTTTCCCTTAACTGTTCTGCTGCTGTAGACGGCGCTCACCGTCATTGAAAGGGTTAATACCATGGCGCCGTTGACGGTGAGGACTGTCAATCTTACTGTATATACAGTAAAGATATTATTACTTACTGTACGTCGCTCCGGTCCCGCCCGCATCGGTAATGTCCGCGATTTGTTTACAACGCACGTCGGGCGTGCACGCGAAGTTAACGTCCTCCATAGTAAATCCATTGAGAGGCCCATAAAGAGACCTCATTTTCTCCAAAAGGGACATTCTTATACAAAGGATGGTCTCCACTCTCCAGTACTGTACACAAACGCTGGGCGCAGCCATGTTCTCTTCTGGGCTCACACTGTCATGTGACTAGATGACGTAATCGTTGCCGTCAAGTGATAATCCAAAAAAACTAAAACAACCCCCTTCCAGCCCTTCAAAATAATAGCGGCGGCCTATGGAGGAAACGGCGTGGCACCGAGGCACCAAGCAACCTTCAGATTAAGAGGCACTATTAGTGTTAAGTTCTGAACTGCCTTCACTGAATGTGTGTGTGCCAATCCATGCTTCATTTTATAGCAGTATCTTCTGAAGTTCTGTTGTATGCTATTGATAGTCTGGACAATTCAAATACTCTGATCTTGAAATGTATTTTGACACAAATGTATTTATAATTTTGCTGTCTGAAAATTGCTTAACAAGTAGCCGAAAAATAACAGATCATATCCATACCATGAAAATAACAGATCATATCCATACCATGAAAATAACAGATCATATGATTCATATCCATACCACAGTGAAACATAACAGATGATGAGATTCATATCCATACCATGGTGTTGTCAAGGATCATCAGGTCATCATCACAGATTCATATAAATTAATTAATACAGATTAATTAATACAGATTAATCATACCAGTGTGTTGTCCAGGATCATCAGGTCATCATCACAGATTCCACATCCATTCTCATGAGTCCAGGCTGTAGGAACGTAGTTACCTAGGTAGTTTAACTGGAGCTGCACACACACACACACACACACACACACACACACACACACACACACACACACACACACACACACACACACACACACACACACA
Organism: Nannobrachium achirus; assembly: GCF_963921795.1. NCBI lineage: Eukaryota > Metazoa > Chordata > Actinopteri > Myctophiformes > Myctophidae > Nannobrachium > Nannobrachium achirus. The sequence continues at coordinate 1,803,934 of NC_137821.1, read as the reverse complement.
CACACACACACACACACACACACACACACACACACACACACACACACACACACACACACACACACACACACACGATGAGCATTTAATGCCCGATTTAATTTTAACATGTGAACTGATGAGTGAGGAGACTGTGTGCACTTAACTCTTTGAGTGCCCCCTTTTTCACCACTAGAGGGCCCCAATGACCAGAGAATTCTACTTAGACAGTGCTGGTATATGCACAAGCCCTGCAGCCATGACATGCCTGAACACTTTCCTTTGTGCATGTACAGGAAGAGGATGAAGTTAGCTTGAAGTTAGCTATTGGCTACCAAGCATTTTAGAAGATCTATTTTCTGCAATTTAGCCACGATTAAACCTTGCACACCTCATGCATGGGAAAAAAACAGAGAAGAATGAGCTCTAAAAAATCCAATGCAATCCTGGATTGCATTGGAGTGGATTTGTGCAGTTTGTTCACAGCTTTCAAACAAAAAAATCCGATTGGAAATCCGTTCAGGCATTCTTGAGATAAGAGCCATTATGTTTTACATGTTATGTAAACAAAAATGGCTGCCCTGTATGTTAGATGGGGTTGTATGGGGGTGGAACATGCAAAATCGCGATTGAAATCATGTTCACCAGATTTGATGGGGTCCAAAAAAAAATTGTCAAAATTTTTTTTTTCAAAAAAAAATTTTTTTTTTTCTTTTTTTTTTTTTTTAAAAGCCGAACTAGTTCGGGATCGGCACTCTGCGATACGATAATAAAGCCGAACTAGTTCGGGATTGGCACTCAATGAGTTAAGAGTGCAACGTTTCCACCTTGTAGGTCAAAACGTTTGATGATGACGATTTGCCACTTTGCCAGATAAAGTACAATGTCAGATTGTGTGCAGTCTTAATGACAGTGTGTGGCGTGACGGTATTATTATTATTATTATTATTATTATTATTTTTTTTTTTTTTTTCATTTTCTCCTCCCATCCACATTTCCCCTGGCCCCACCTAGAGGGCCCACTGCAGGGAAAACATTTAATCTTTCTTAAAGTAAATACAATAGAATCAATCTATACTGTTGTGGAGCAGAAACCATATTGAACACAAATGAACACGCTACTTGAAGTGGCACATGGTTGGGTTCAGCAGGAGTTTTGTCCCCTCATCACTGCACTAAAGAAACTGCCATCGCCCTGCTGATAGAATGGTTTTCTGTGCATAGTGGAGATCTGATGATCTGTCTGTGTGATGTGTTGTGTGTTGTGTTGTGTTACATGTTTAGGTTTATGTGTTGCTTTATTGTTTGAACAGACTTGTGAATACAAATGTCCCTTTGAGGACAATAAAGATTATTATTGTTGATCATATTACACAAGCATCAAAAGTAGCACATCGGCAAGCTAGAAACGCAGTGTGAAACAACACGTTTCTAGGTTGTAGATCTACTACTTTGAGCCAAATAGACTCAGCTGTAGTTTTATTTATTTTTCCCATCATCATTTCCTTCATCAATCTGATTGGCTCAGCAGCACATTTGAAGTGGTGACTGATTGGTCACACTGGAAGGAGGAGGAAGGTGATTGGCTCTCACCTTGGTGGGGCCGTTGCCGTGGATGACAACAGGAAGCGTGTCGAAGGCCACGTTCCTCGCTCGAACCCGAGACTTCTCAAACTTTAACACCACCTCCTCTACAGAGAGAGAGAGACATTAGGAATGAATGAGAGAGAGAGAGAGAGAGACATTAGGAATGAATGAGAGAGAGAGAGAGACATTAGGAATGAATGAGAGAGAGAGAGAGACATTAGGAATGAATGAGAGAGAGAGAGAGAGAGATAAAGGGAAGGTGTGTGTGTGTGTGTGTGTGTGTGTGTGTGTGTGTGTGTGTGTGTGTGTGTGTGTGTGTGTGTGTGTGTGTGTGTGTGTGTGTGTGTGTGTGTGTGTGTGTGTGTGTGTGTGTGTGTGTGTGTGTGTGGCCTGACCAAGGCCATTAAACACAGACCACTCCTACATACCATCTCAGAGCTTTTATATTTGGCAGCCTACAGTAGGACATTCTACCCACAGACTGGTTGTTAGAGGGTTTCAACAACTTGGGATGCCCACAAAGGAGGCAAACAGGCTGGCACAATACTGTTCTGTCTCTGCTATGAGTGGCAGCCGCGACGCTGTTACTTATCCACCTACAGTATGTCACACAGATACTCAAGGTAGACTGGAAATGACATGTCTTTTTTCTGTCTAGGCTATTAGCTATTAGAAATGTAGTTCTACCACTAGATGGCAGTCATGGACCACTCATAATGGAGTGTAGAAGCCATGTAACATTAATGAGCAGCTCAGTGAAGTAAGGAATCTATGATCACATGGAAGTTATGGTTTGACTGACAGCTGTCAGTCAGGTACATGTGTTCACCTAGCTCTGGTCCAGGGCCTTAGAGAGTTCTCTCTAAGCAGGAACTCTCCTCAGATCATAGACAAGGACTTCCACTGCCCTGCGAGGGCTCAGACTTTAGTACAAAATAGACTAAACTACTCGGCAACTCACCACAGATATGGTCAATGGTAATATATACAGTATATTGACTAGATCTGTAAACAAAATAATAGAGAGAACTGTCTAATGTATGTTAATTCGACAGTACAGTTAAGATTGACTGGAAACTTATGTTTGTAGCTTCTCTACATTCTTCTTTCTAAGTAAAATGTAAAACAGTATGCAATAAGGATAGGCATCAAAAAGCTTCAAGCTTTTGTCTACATCTTTTCCATAGCTCTTCGATCAGGCTAAAAGATCAAAAAGACTTACGTCTCACTGAATAAACCAATAAACCATTCATTCATTCAGAGTCGGCCAGTAACCAGGAGAGAAGGTCGACAGGGTTGGGAATCGAACCTGGGACTCACTGTCAGGCTACAACAGAGCCAATATACTGCATAAGGTAAGGTGAAGAAATCTCAGATTGAAGATTAGAGGCTTTGAGATTGAGACGAAAACAGGCGATCTACAAGCTCTCAATGTATGTGTGTGTGTGTGTGTGTGTGTGTGTGTGTGTGTGTGTGTGTGTGTGTGCGTGCGTGCGTGCGTGCGTGCGTGCGTGCGTGCGTGCGTGCGTCTCTCACCGATAGCTCCGTTGAGGTTCTGGAAGATTCTGGAGCGATGATCCAGAGTCATGTTGTACTTGGTCTGATGACAGGACATCAATCAATCAATCAATCAATCAATCAATCAATCAATCAATCATCTCATCTAATGAGTGAGCAATCAGTCTATCAGTCAATCACCTCCATGTGATCAACAAGTAAGTAACTAAGTACATTTACTCAAGTAGTTTATAAAATTGTGTTATTTATATTTTTACTTTATGGACCATTTCCAATTTCCAGTAGTCCTACTTGTACTTCTACTGCACTGCATCTCAAGAGGAGAATATTGTACTTTTACTAGACCAGGGGTTTTCAAAGTGGGTGACGGGGCACCCTGGGGTGCCGTGACGGCAGTCCAGGGGTGCCACGAGATCATTTGATGATAATAGAATTTATTTGGACACTATTTAATATTTAATATCATTTTAAACTTGAATACAAAGTTATTTTCTGTGAGTTCTAACCAAAATGGTTATTATCTCAACGTTTTCCTCGCAACATAATCACTAAAATATCGTCACTGTCGGCCAGAAACCTTGTATCTCCAAGTTTCAAATGTGTACGTCTTTTGGTAAAGCAAAGCCCTGCTTCATCATACAAGACTGTCGCACAAAACTAGTGAAAACAGCCGATCTACAAGCAGACAACGCCGAGGCGTTGTGTGCTTGTAGATCTGCTGTTTTCACTAGTTTAGTACATTTCATAGATGATAAATACAAAACAAACGGTTTTGGACATACAAGGTTTCCACCCGACAACGACGATATTCTATAAATATAAGGTGCTGGGAGAGACAATTATAATGTAGGGGTTAAAACAATATTTATGGGGTGACCTGAGACCAAACAGTTTGGGAACCCCTGAAGTAGACTACAATTATAACTTCAGTTACTAGTTAATTTATAGATTTTGATTGTTATTACAAAACATACATGAACCACTTCAACCCAGCATACATTTCGGCCATTTGAAAATAGCCTATCTACAAGCTCACAATGTGTCATACATGTGCGATAATAATAGCAGTTAACCTGTTCAGTTTTATCCAGATAGATCTTGGTAAAGAACAGTAATAGTTATAAGAGCCATATTATGGTTTCTGTGTTTTGTCATGCTATGACGTTACTTTGAAGTTCACCCAAGTTCAAGGCCAAGGTGGCCAGGTTGTTTATGGAACACAGGTAATGAGAGACAGGTGTTGTCCATTTGGAGACAAACTGTCTTGTCACTGTGACCGTGTGTTCTTGGCCAAAAGTGCCAAAGTGACTGTCTGAAAGTGTGAGAATAAACACGGCTTATTTTGAAACTCAGGAAAAAGAAAAAAATATCTTTTTGGGACTAGTTCTTTTAGTCGACAACCAGCAGCAGTGCCAGGTATTGGACTTGGGCGCTACAATAGTAATCCAGGTACATCTTGGTATAAAACAGTACTAGTTATAATAGTAATACTAGTAACTAACCCGTTGTGTTATAAAACAGTACTAGTTATAATAGTAATAGTGATAGTATTACTAGTAGTAATAGTTATAATAATAATACTAGTAACTAACCCGCTGGGTTTTATCCAGGTAGATCTTGGTATAAAACAGCTGGTCATCATCGTTGTCCTTCAGTTTCCACTGCTGAACCAACGTACTGAGCTCTGGAGCGTAGCCGATGAAGCCTGCACACAGAGAGAGAGACAGACAGACAGACAGACAGACAGACAGACAGACAGACAGACAGACAGACAGACAGACAGACAGACAGACAGACAGACAGAAACACATATTAGATAGTGTTCCATGTGTATTGTATCATCCCAGTTCAAAGTTTAATGAAAACATCACAGGAGCCTCACACTTTTTGCTTACGAGCCAAAATCAAGTTAATTTCGTCGGCTGAAATGTATTTTGTGTCGTGATGGCTTCGCAATGACTGATTTATACCTGGCTTTGTGCTGAAAATAGCCGATCTACAAGCTCACACCTTTAAGCGTTGAACCTTCAGCTACTCTCAGAGCGTGACACCCGCGTGCAAACAAACATAAAATGACCCGTCTTCAAACAGGGTTCACACACATTTTTACCATTGAACTTTAAAAACATTTCCAGAATATTTAACCCAATTTGCAGGCCTGTATAACAATCATTCAGTGCAGTAATGAGTCTATTAATGCCCATTCCCAGATATTTTTCCATTCTGTCACAGATATTTCTTTTATCTGTATCTACCATCCACTTGAATGGAAAAATATCTGGAGAAAGAGATTTTTTTATCTGTTCTCTGGCCCAGTGGGAATGGGCCTTTACTCCTCAGACAGTGTAGATAAAACCCTAAAACAATAGCATATCTTATTCTTATTATCAAAGAATTTTGGCTCGAATTTTGGAATGGAATTGAATACTATACTATACTAATATGGTATAATTCCATTCCAGATTTTGTGCCAAATTATTTTCTATAACACAGAGCAACATGTGAATCGCAGTGATAAAGCATAAGCAATTCAACTGGTAGTTATGATACATGGGCTGTGTCCTAGGATATATTATATATATCACCACTTATTCCCAGGGTTAAGGTAGCTCTTCCCAGTATGGACTACAGGGTACTTGGAGGCCAGTCTTAGTTGGAGGTCAGGTTAGTTAGGGAACAGGGTACAGGGTATCAGGGTATCAGGGTACATACCTCCAGAGTTAAGTAGTCCCCCCAGGAATCCGCGGAGAAAAATGCTTTATTCCGCGGAGAACAATCCTGATTCTGCGGAATTCTGTGGTGAACAATTCTTGATTCCGCGGACATTAATAAACAACCTAAAATGACCAGTTATCAAGCTAAAAATGATATAGTTCTAATAATCAAGTAAAACCCTTCATGAAATAGCTACAATTAATTGTAATTAGTGGTTAGAATAATCAAATAATCATTTTTGAGAATAAAAATCTAATATTAAATCTATTATTATTATTAGTTATTGTTTTTAATAATTACTTTCTGTTGCAAAGACTATATTGTCATACAAATTAACCAATGCCCATAGTAACCACATTTTAGAGGATAGCCTACCTACTACCTAGTATGGGTGTAATATTTATTTATTCTCTTCTGTATTAGCATTGTTGCCAGGACCATTATAGAGGCAGAGAGGAACTATAGATCAGGACACAGTTTCTGTCAGGAACGAATGTGGGACCGGACCAATACAGCATCAGTGCAACTAGCAGGAGGAAGCTAAGCTATTCCCCAGGCTCTGTATGAAGTGGCCACTTGCCAGACCATGTACACATTGTTTTATAATAGTAGTAATGACTACTCCCGCCGCTCTGCTGCCACTCGCGACCGCTATTCCGCGGACGTCAGAAAAGTCCGCGAACGGCCGAGAAATCCGCGGGTGGTCGCGAATTCCGCGAAAAATTCTGCGATCGCGGAATCGCGGATTCCTGGGGGGACTAGTTAAGCCCTTTGCACACAGGCGCGTTTAACCGCACGGATAAAACGGACAATATAATTTTTTGAAAAGAAAACAATGATTCTCTATGACCTCATGCACACCGGCTCCGAATTAGCCGTGCGACGAGTGGCTGCCGCCGTGCGTTTTTTTCGTTCGATTCGTGCGTCTTGTCGCATGCGGTAAAAAACTCATCACTCCTTTTATGACTCCTTTTTGGATCCGCAGCGCCGATTCCGCACAGCCTTGCACACCAAATCCAATGCGTTTTATTCATGCCGCAAACGAAAAAAACGCAACTGTCCTGTGTGCAAAGGGCTTTAAGGTATCTCTTCCCGGTATGAACCACAGGGTACTTAGAAGCCAGTCTCTGGTCCGGGTAGTTAGGGTTAGGGAACAGGGTATCAGGGTATAAAGGTATATTAGGGTACAGGGTACATACCTCCAGAGTTCAGGTATCTCTTCCCAGTATGAACTACAGGGTACTTAGAGGCCAGTCTCTGGTCCGGCCAACAGAATCCCTCAGCGCTGAAAACCACTTTGTGTCCAAACCTGGAGAACTTATGGAGCAGCTCTTCTGGACCGGAGGAGAGGATCACATCATAGCTACACACACACACACACACACACAGAGACGCACGCGCACGCGCACACGCACACGCACACACACACACACACACACACACACACACACACACACACACACACACACACACACACACACACACACACAGGGTGAGAGCGGGGACAGACACATAAATAAGGTTTGTGTACATTCTTGTATGAAAGGAACTTCCAGCAATTATTTTCTAACTGATGCAAGATTACATGAAAACACACATTCTTTTATTACTTCATTAAATATAGATTATAAGAACATAAAGAAAAACATTTAATGAACCCAGCAGCTCTCATAGCATAGAGTGGAGCCTATAAACCTATCACATTTACACTATTTGTTGTGGTCAAAAGTGTTTCTTCTTTCATAAATCTCTTACTAATCTCTTACTAGTTGTCATTACACACGCATCCATGTCATCGTTGTCTCACACAAGCCATCACACTCTGCTAAACAGATGTTATGCTTTTATGTGTTTTGCCAAGTCCCGGAATTGGCCAGTACAGTCTAGTCATTTTGATTGGCAGTTGTGACGAATGCTCTTCCCCCAAAACATGATTTATGAGACTGTGGCGGCTTGTGTTGAACAACCAAGGCATGGATGTGTTTGTAATGACAACTAGTAACACATTCATGAAGAAATAAATCACTTTTGACCACAACAAATAGTGTAAAAGTGATAGGCTTATAGGCTCCACTCTATGCTATGAGAGCTGCTGGGTTCTGCTGGGGAAACTGGACAACAGGGCATTTCTGCCTAGTTATGGATCAATATAAGTAGGAAAATGAGCCTAGATGTTATTTAGTTGTCCTTCAATTCACAAAGCAGAGTGCTTCTTGATACAGTATATACACACACACGTAAGATTACATGAGAAAGAGAGACAGACAGGAAGTATTTTGCTTTGATCAGGAGGCCACACACACACACACACACACACACACACACACACACACACACACACACACACACACACACACACACACACACACACACACACACACACACACACACACACACACACACACACACACACACACACACACACACACACACACACACACACACACTACAGTGGTCTGTCATTAGTGTGTGTGTGTGTGTGTGTGTGTGTGTGTGTGTGTGTGTGTGTGTGTGTGTGTGTGTGTGTGTGTGTGTGTGTGTGTGTGTGTGTGTGGTCACCGTTGGCTGAACCACTGTTACAGTAGCTCTGAATCACAGTCTATAATAGGAAGCTGTTCTCCTATGGAGGCCATGTTGGACCCACTGTTACAGTAGCTCTGAATCACAGTCTATAATAGGAAGCTGTTCTCCTATGGAAGCCATGTTGGACCCACTGTTACAGTAGCTCTGAATCACAGTCTATAATAGGAAACTGTTCTCCTATGGAGGCCATGTTGGACCCACTGTTACAGTAGCTCTGAATCACAGTCTATAATAGGAAGCTGTTCTCCTATGGAGGCCATGTTGGACCCACTGTTACAGTAGCTCTGAATCACAGTCTATAATAGGAAGCTGTTCTCCTATGGAGGCCATGTTGGACCCACTGTTACAGTAGCTCTGAATCACAGTCTATAATAGGAAGCTGTTCTCCTATGGAGGCCATGTTGGACCCACTGTTACAGTAGCTCTGAATCACAGTCTATAATAGGAAACTGTCCCCTCTATGGAAGCCATGTTGGACCCACTGTTACAGTAGCTCTGAATCACAGTCTATAACTAGAAGCAGTGCTCTTCCGAGCACAGGTCTCCACCAGGTCAGGCATGTAATGTGTTTTACATAAGTCGGCCTCCTGATGGCGCTATAAAAGGCTGATGTAAAAAATGCAGGGAAAAGGTTTTACCTTGGCCTCTAAGGAGTGCGCATACAAAGTTTGACACTAATCGGTGGAGTTATATGTGAAAACATGAATCGGCCTGTTATAGCGCCACCATGAGGCTGATTTGATTTTTCTTAAGTGGCATTTATTCCTCTGCCTATTGGGAATGTGCATGCACAATTTCACCAAAATCGCACACTGTGTTCAGGATTTCAGGCATTTTATTCAAAACTGACCAATCCTGCAAACTTTGAAAGCCAGTTTTAGCCAATCAGGATGGAATATGGAAAATCTGACACATCCATGTCGATCACATGACTGTAGAGATACTGTCTACTGATTTACGTGATTTTTGGACAAAATCTGTAGGAGTACTAGCAAAAGTTAGTTTTGCAAAAGTCGGCCTCCTGGTGGCGCTAGAACAGGCCCATGTGAAATATTTGGGGCAGAGGTTCTGAATTGGTGTCGAGGGAGTGTGTGTGCACAGTTTGGCAGCGACCGGGCCAACGGCGCCGGAGATTAGCTGGTAACGGACAAACGGACGGACGGACGGACGGACGGACGCACGGACGCACGGACGGACGGACGGACGGAGGGGAAAACATACTCTCCCTCAGCCTTCGGCTGGTGGAGACAATAAGAAGCTGTTCTCTCTATGGAGGCCATGTTGGACCCACTGTTACAGTAGCTCTGAATCACAGACTATAATAGGAAGCTATGGAATCCATATTGGAACAGTTAAGGGGGTTCCAGACGATACGCGGTCACCGCCTCCTATCAATTCATTTTCAATGAGAGGCGGGGAGGCTTTTTCGGCCGCGCAGCAGAGTTTTGGGGCGGCGAGGAGAGCGGGCGCGGTCCCGTGAAATCCCCCGCGAGCGTGCTCGTTTGTGCATGCGTACGCGGGCGCTGAGAGATGGATTGTGTTCATCTTTGTGAAATACCGCGCAGCGTTTACTCACTGAGCGAGTGTGTTTGTGTCTCACCGCGGTGCGGCCACCGCTGATCCTAGCGGGAGCCCCTGCAGCAACCGCTGTCCGTCTGTAGAGCACCTTACAGTTGCTCTGAACTACGTTAGGACAATGTAACCAAGGCTCTCATGTCTTACAGGCAGTTGACAGGTTGCCGTTCTCCTGCTACACCATCAACATGTGGAACGCCCTTCCACAAGCCTTAAAGGAGAGCAAATCCCTAGCCTCCTTCAACATCAGTATGAAAAGTCACCTTCAGACAGCTGCTACCCGTGACTTGTAAACAGACTAAGCCCCCATGTCCCCCCCCCCCCCCCCACCTTTTTTTTTTTTTTTGCCTTTGTATTTGATATGCTTATGAAACTGATATTATCCTTAAAGTACTATGTTCTATCCGTCTGTCTTTCAATGTTATATGAGATACTTAAAGTGTGGTTCCTGTGGAAATAAGCCTCGGCTTTCTAGGATCTCCTTTTAGTTGACCTTGTACCAGTGATTTGTACTGTCATGAAACTGTACTTTTTTCTATTGGAAACTTCTAATAAATTCTTCAATCAATCAATCAATCAATCAATCAATCAATCAATCAATCAATCACCCATATTAGCTACAGTACTTTGAATGTTGGATCCCCATACTGTATATGGAGATTAGGGATGGAATCGGCCAATATCAAAAATCGGCAGGTATGATATGATATCAAACCGGCCGAATCGGTGATCGACAGGTCACTGACATAAATACTGGTTTTATGCCGATTGTGTCCATGGCACTGCACAGCATGATGCTCTGGTCCTGTGACTAAAGTAAACATAGCAAGTCGCAGCCAGTCTACTTAGTGGCAGCCTACAGAATACAGATGGTGCTGATTACCTTTGCAATGTAAGGATATATTCCATAATCCTGTGTCAATGTCTTCTCTAAAAAGAAGGGGGAAAAAAAGCATGTGTCACCTGCTTTCCTCCTGCCTAGTCAAGACGGTCATATTAGACTGGATATTGTCTGTGATTTTGGATATTGTACTATTGTGATTGATTTGGCATTATTGTTCTTCTAGCTTATTGGTACTCAAATTGAAGTATGTCTTGTAGGCCTACTTGGCCTGAAATAAAAGGGTATTGGAGCAACCCTATTTTCTAGTTCATAAAACCGGTGGATCGGTATCGGCCAAGAATTTTGCAATCGGTCCTTCTCTAATGGAAATATCTGATGCATCTCACCAAGTCTGACCTCACAAGCTCCATATTTGGACCCGGACGAGATATACAGGCATCTCCATATATGGAGGCAGCTCCATATATGGAACCGGCAAAGACATCTAGCTGCTGAAATCAGTATGACAGGTTGTGATGTCACACAGTACACAGATGAGCACTATATAAGGGCATTTATGACCCACCGGGAGGCCAGATGCTAGCAGCTCTACGCACACACCACTCCTATAGTCTATTACAAGGGTCTTCAACAGGGGATCCGGGACCCCCGGGGGTCCTCAGAATTACTACAGGGGGTCCTTCAAATCTTTGTGTGATTGAAGCTTTTTTTCCTCCTTTTTCATATCAACCACTCAAACCCTACTGTCCTTATATTGTGAGAACTTTAGCCAAAAATAGCAGATCTACAAGCTCACAACGCCTCGCAGCGCGAGGCGTTGTGGAAGGGGAGGAATGGCAGAATAGCATTGTGAGGCGTTGTGAGCTTGTAGATCTGCTATGTTCATTTTCTTTTGCCCATTTCTTAAATTATTTGACAATTTTGGCCAAAGTTTGACCTGTTTTTATTGCATAGTTTGTTGATTACTTTTGATGCAGTGATGATCTTTTTTCAGGTGTTAAAAAGGTTTTAAAAGTCCTTCGATTGTGTCACTTCAGTGTCATCTGAGGACGCCTCCAAGAACAGATCATGTGGGGACCCCCCTGTGGGTCCCCACCCACAGGTTGAGAAGCACTGGTGTAGATATCAGATTAACTGCAGGCTGTGTGAATGAGACTAGAGTATAGAGGCTATAACCCATTTAGGCCTAGAATTATTGAATGCTTTAACTATTGAAAAATAGCAGATATACAAGCTCACAGCGCAGCACCGAGTGCTGCGCTGCAAGCGTGTAGATCTGCTATTTTTGAAAAAGTTGTGAAAATGTGTGCAAATCTTTGAATATATGTATTTTTAAAGCGAACATTTGTAACTCAAATGGGTCCCTGGAACTAAATATTTTGAGATGGGGGTCCGTGGCCAAATAAATATCATCTTGGGGGTCCTTCACATGAAAAGGTTTGAGAACCACTGACATAGTAGTCTCTCAAGAACAGACTAACTGAGCTCCAGTTGAAGTGAAAAGGACCTTTTCTTTGATGATGGCTGGCCAGATTGCTGACATAGAAACATAGGGTTTTTCAAAAAACCTTAGAAGGATTCAAAAGACACTTATAGATTTGGATCAAAATTCTAAATGTCACAATTTTTCAAAAATAGCAGATATACAAGCTCGCAGCGCGGCATCGCTTGTATATTTGCTGTTTTTCAATATTTAAAGCATAAAATAATGATACACAATAATGTGTACCCGTTCTAAATGGCATAAAGGACAGGGTGTGTCAGTGTGCGCAGCCCGGATGGGCTGGTGTGTGTTTGTGTGTTGTGTGCATTCATTGTGTGTTTTGTGTGTTTATTAGGGCAGGTGTGTCGTGTTTCTGAATGGAGGAAGAAAAGAAGAATAAAAGGAGAGAAAGGAAAGAGATGTGAAAACAAAGAGAAGAAAAGAGATGGTATATAATCTGTCTACGTGTAAACCTGGCATCAGCAGGCTTTCCACGCGGAGGAGAGCGTTCCCTAGACCAGGGGTTTTCACAGTGGGCGACGGGGCACCCTGGGGTGACGGGGCACCCTGGGGTGACGGGGCACCCTGGGGTGACTAGTTGGCACCCTGTGGTGCCGTGACGGCCATCCAGGGGTGCCGTGAGATAATTTTATAGTATTTGAAATTTATTTGGACACTTGAAAAAATATTTAGTATCATTTTAAACTTGAAGTACAAAGTTATTTTCAGTCAGTTCTAACCAAAATGGCTGTTATCTCAATGTTTTCCTCGCAACATAATCACTAAAATATCGTCACTGTCGGGCAGAAACCTCTGTCACACAAAACTAGTGAAAACAGCCGATCTACAAGCACACAATGTGTCTTGTGTGCTTGTAGATCTGATGTGTTCACTAGTCTAGTACATTTAATAGACGATAAATACAAAACGAACGGTTTTGGACATACAAGGTTTCCACCCGACAACGACGATATGCTATAAATATAAGGTGCTGGGAGTGAAAATTATAATATAGGGGTGCCTCTGATTAAAACAAATATTTATGGGGTGCCCTGAGACAAAAAAGTTTGGGAACCCCTGCTCTACACTCTAGTCTAGCGTACCCCTAGCCTCTCCCTTCCCTAAAACACCCAGGGTTAAACAACTAAAAATGGAATTGCTTTCAAAAATAGTCAACGTGAATCTGCCCTCATCCCCTCAGTACCAGCATATCTGACCAAACATCTCCAAAAGGTTAGCGACACCCACAGTCACAACACCAGAGGGAGCAACACAACGATCTGATAACACAAACCTATAAGACACATATGGGTAAATTCTCCTTCTACAACACTGCCACCCAGGTGTGGAATTCCTTGATCCTTAAAACATCTAACTCGCTGGCATCCTTTAAAACTGCCCTGAAAACTCACCTTTCAGGAGGCCAGAGAAGGAGGTAGTTATCACTTCTCCCATAAGACATGCGACGACTGTACATGTGATTGATTGTATATGTGATGTTCAGACTCTTCCCCCTTCCCTAAAACACCCTGACGACGCTCCGCGCGTCCCAGACTCTTCTCCCTTCCCTAAAACACCCTGGACGACGCTCCGCGCGTCCCAGACTCTTCTCCCTTCCCTAAAACACCCTGGACGACGCTCCACGCGTCCCAGACTCTTCTCCCTTCCCTAAAACACCCTGGACGACGCTCCACGCGTCCCAGACTCTTCTCCCTTCCCTAAAACACCCTGGACGACGCTCCACGCGTCCCAGACTCTTCTCCCTTCCCTAAAACACCCTGGACGACGCTCCGCGCGTCCCAGACTCTTCTCCCTTCCCTAAAACACCCTGGACGACGCTCCGCGCGTCCCAGACTCTTCTCCCTTCCCTAAAACACCCTGGACGACGCTCCATGCGTCCCAGACTCTTCTCCCTTCCCTAAAACACCCTGGACGACGCTCCATGCGTCCCAGACTCTTCTCCCTTCCCTAAAACACCCTGGACGACGCTCCGCGCGTCCCAGACTCTTCTCCCTTCCCTAAAACACCCTGGACGACGCTCCGCGCGTCCCAGACTCTTCTCCCTTCCCTAAAACACCCTGGACGACGCTCCACGCGTCCCAGACTCTTCTCCCTTCCCTAAAACACCTTATTTTCTCTCAAGCAGAGATTGGGCAGGTCCTGTGTGTGTGTGTGTGTGTGCGTGTGTGTGTGTGTGTGTGTGTGTGTGTGTGTGTGTGTGCGTGTGTGTGTGTGTGTGCGTGTGTGTGTGTGTGTGTGTGTGTGCGTGTGTGTGTGTGCGTGTGTGTCAAGAGCAAAGGAGTACAAATAATCGGACCACGGGTCAATTTGCTTCCATCAACATTCCTGCAAAAATATTTTTAGGTTAAGTATATTTTTTTAGGATACTCAAGTGTAATTGCACTGGAATGTCGGCGTTATGGCTGTGTGTGTGTGTGTGTGTGTGTTTCACGCAGCCACGCAAATCGCTACACAGTATGTCTACACTGTCATCAACATTGATCTGTCCCATATAGCGCCACCATCAGGCCGATTTTTTCAAACATTTTTGGACACTGCTCCTACACATTTTGCCCTAAAATCACGCTGTGACCTGACGGTCGCTTATCTCCCGATTAGGGAGTCTTACTGGTAAACATTCTTTGTTATGCTAAAGAAAACGACAAGTAGGACCTGATATTTAATGACTTTTTAAGGAGGTTTAGCTTACCTGTCAACAAACAGGATAACTTTGTTCTAGACTAGTGTTTAAGAGGTTTACCTGTCTACAAACAGATTCTAGACCAGTGTTAAAGAGGTTTACCTGTCTACAAACAGATTCTAGACCAGTGTTAAAGAGGTTTACCTGTCTACAAACAGATTCTAGACCAGTGTTAAAGAGGTTTACCTGTCTACAAACAGAATAACTTTGTTCTAGACTAGTGTTTAAGAGGTTTACCTGTCTACAAACAGAATAACTTTGTTCTAGACTAGTGTTAAAGAGGTTTACCTGTCTACAAACAGAATAGCTTTGTTCTAGACTAGTGTTAAAGAGGTTTACCTGTCTACAAACAGAATAGCTTTGTTCTAGACTAGTGTTTAAGAGGTTTACCTGTCTACAAACAGAATAACTTTGTTCTTGTCCTCAGAGTGTTTCAGGAGTTCCTTCTTCAGCCAGCGAACCTTCTGTCCTCCTCCCACCGTCCTGGCGACGTCTCCACCCTTCCACTCCTCCCCTAGACCCAGCACCTACACACACACAGAGACACACACACACACACAGAGACACACACACAAACACAGAGAGACACAGAGACACACACACACACACACACACACACACATTAAGCATTTATATAGAACAGATACAGTATTATAGGTTACATCCACATAATCATGTCATATGTCTTCATGATACAATAAGCATCTGAAGTATCACCTCGTGTTGTCCTTCATTAGTGTGAAGTCACTGTGTTTTCAAACCATGTCCCAATATGTGATTCTTGAAACATGGCGCGCGCAAAAAGCTAGGGAGTCTGTAGTTCTAAGTGCAACAGGGAGTTTATTCCACAGTTTGGGGGCCAGGAGGGAGAAGAGTCTAGGACCAGTGGATCGTTGTCCTGGGGTTTTTAGCGAGGGTTCTGTCAGCATCCTTTGGTGCGCTGGTACAGGGGCTGCACCGCGACTCAGTGTGTCATGTATTCCTTGATGTGTTACAACTATATCATATCACATCATGTTTGTGTCTATGCGACCGCGGTTTTCCCAGTGAACCTGAGCGCAACGGTGGGGGCACAGGAGTGTTGGGAACACACCACTGACTATTGCCGATGATGGAGAGGTTATAATATAGCTTTATGTATTGAGAGGCACTCTTGCCGATTTCGTAAGAGACTCGTCGCCAATTGCAAGATATTTAAAAGTTATTTGGGGCCATGATGATAACCTCTTCTTCCCATTATTAGATTAAGGATTTATATTGTCTGTAGTTTTACTAGTAGGCTAGTGTAGGCTTAGAAGCATTTTCAGAAGTTAATTTAATGATTTCCTTTATCGTCATCTTGTGTTAATGCACGCAACTGTTTTCTCCAGGTTTTAAGGTCTTATTTTAGTTTTTTCTCATAAGCTGGAGACCCTCCTTGCCCACCGGCCCCCACCGTTGCGCTCAGGTTCACCGGGAAAAATACGGTCGCTTTAGTGAGGGTTCTGTCAGACTGTGTGTGTGTGTGTGTGTGCGTGCGTGTACCTTCACAGTGTAGTTGAACTCTCTAATAGTTCTCATGAACCTCAGGAAGCCGTCGGTCTCCTCTGTGGCTGCAGTGATGACCAGGAGGTTATCTATAAAAACAAACACACACACACACACACACACACACACACACACACACACACACACACACACACACACACACACACACACACACACACACACACACACACACACACACACACACACACACACACACACACACACACACACACACACACACACACACACACACACACACACACACACACACACAGAGAGAGAGACAGTCAGTCAGATGTATATGTTACCGGATGTTTGGGTAACGCAGGACGTTCTATGTAAGAGCGCTTGTTTTGTCGTTCACCACACACCAATCACCACCAGGTGGCGACAACAGCCATTCACTAGTGAAGGCGCTGACGTCACTCGTGTGCGACTCTATTTGCGACTTTATTTACTAGCCTAGCCTAGCCTAGCCTAGCCTAGCCTAGCCTAGCCTAGCTTAGCCATTAGCTCCATTGTAGTCACTTGGACAGGGCGTTTATCGTGGGCTTGCCCAGGCCTTACGGCCTGGGCATAAATATAACGATTGCATTCACCACGGCTTCGTACCTGGCCCGCTCTTCGCGGCCACTCGCGCCTGCGGCGCTCGGGGGCGAAGAGCAGGACCAAGGTCCGCTGGCCTGCGCGCCGCTTGCAATGTCGTGGACAATCGAGCGGCTCCGCTCCGCCCCGTGCTGCATGACGAGTGCTACGTTTCTCGACCGTCCTGTTTCTCTATCATCCGGTGACATATACATTAATGGTAATCATGATAATCACTCATGCCCTCCAGACCCCTAACCCCCCCCCTCACTCTCTCTAAAGACAGACAAACATTCCAACCTGTGTCTGTGTTTTCTGTTGATGAGAAGATTGATGTGATAGTTTACAGTAATCTGCTCACTACTGTAAACTATCTGTAACTGTAACATTCCTTTAGTAATCTGCTCACTAGACTAAACTCTATCTGAATTCTAACCAACTGTGTATCACATTCCTTAGTAATCCATCACTACTCTAAACTCAGCACAAAAAGAAAGGAAACCTGACTTCGGTCCATTATATCTCCCCTTTCATAATACCACATTGTATTGTGTTTTATATAATTTTCATTGTTGATTTGTCACCTTTACGAGGTACAGCTTGTAAGCATCAGGTATTCGAGGCATGAGCGACACAGCCAAACGTGTGGGTTCTGCTGGCATTTAGTCTCATTTTGGGCTTCCCTGACACTGAGCTTAACATTAACAAAGTGTAAAAATGGCCAATATGTGTTGTTTTTTTCTATTCCTTATTACTGTGGGAGAGTACAATCATTCAATGCTCCAAGCAACAAAGGTGAACACCAAAAGAACAATATTGCAGGCCTGCCAGGCCACTTTGACCATTTTTGGAGGGGCGCTACCCACACGTTTGGCTGTGTTGCTCTTCCCATGAATGCCCGATGCTTACAATCTGTAAAGATTGTAAGGTGACAAATCAACGATAACAATGATATTAAAAACAATACCATTTGACATAATTAAAGGGGGGATATAATGGACCGAATGTTGGCAAAGTTTGGTCGGCAGACTCTGCACTACCCACACGTTTGGCTGTGGTGCTCATTCCATGAATGCCGTGCTGATGCTTACAAACTGTACCTCGTTGTAAATTTGACGAATCAACGATAAAAATTATATAAATCACAATACTATTTGGTATTATTAAAGGGGAGATATAATGGACCAAAGTCAAGTTTCCTTTCTTTTTGTGCTGAGTTATATCTGTATTCTAACTGTGTATCATTCCTTTAGTAATCTAGTAGTAGTCACTACTCTAAAAACTATATCTGTATTAACTGTGTATTAGTGATGGGCTGGGATTAATTCACTTGTATTTGCGGAGCTGCATGTCCGGTGCCATCTAAACCCTCTAATAATTGGTAAGACTGAACAGGAAATATCATACTTGATACAGTCTACTTATTTTTTCACACTCTACCAATCTCTTTGCCAAAAAAAAATAGCCATTCTACAAGCTCACAACGCGTTGTGAGCTTGTAGATCTGCCCCAGGATAATAGATTTGGGGGATATTTTGATTATTGCGATAATATCGTAAATCGCAATTTCTTTAGTCACAATAAATGTTCATATCATCCCATCATTCCTTCAGTTAACTGATCTGGGCTACAGTGAACATGAGGGTTTGCCTCTCAATTGTACTCTGAATTGAAATAAAGCTTATGATCTGCTCACAACGTTAAAACTCTTCTTCTCTGCATTGTAACAAACTGTACCACTAGTAGTCACTACTCTGTATCTGTACTCTATCTGCTGTGCTGCCTCTGGAGACTGGATTTCACCCACAGGATCAATCAAAGATCTATCAAATGTACTGTATATGTATTGACCCCTGATGTACAGGAGGAGCTTTCAAACTTTTTGGACTCAGGGCACCCCTGTAAACAACCTTTTCATCCATGGCACCCCTGAGTTACACTGTTAATGTTTAGAATGTTACATCCTATTGGAGAAATATCCGTTTCCATCAGAACTGACTGAAAATAATGTTATACTTGATGTTTAACCACTTGAACCCCATTATGCCTATTCTGGAGGAAAGGTTCACCAAAAAAATTGCCGTAGATCTGCTATTTTTGGTGAAGAGATAGAGTTGGCCCTAGATGGAAAAATAACTCATCAAGTACAGTGCAAATCAGGTCTGTTTTACTAGACCCCTGTAGATTGATAGATCCATCTATCTACAGACCCCTGTAGATATTGCGTGCCTATCTTTGGCACGTCGCTTCAAGTAGATGGACCCTTTCCCCTCTCCTCCCTGTTCCTCTGAGTTTGTGTAGATCATACATGGGCAACTGGCGGCCCGAGGGCCACATGCGGCCCCCACCTTCACTTAATGCGGCCCCCTGGTTAATATCAGAATACTGATAGATTATTGATTTCAGCTGTTACAGTTCCAAACATCCAAACATGACCCAATGTAATTCCTTCAGTCTATATTAGCAGCTTAATGACTAGTATAGTAGCACTAAAATGTTAGTCTTTTTTATGTCCAACGTATTTGTATTTAAGTTCATTGAGTTAACATGAGTATATAACTAAATGCATTTGAAATTAAATCAAAATGTTACATTTCAGGATTCCAATTAAAAAACAACCAAAAACAATTCAAGATTCCAATTCAAAAGAAGCAAACATAGCAGATATACAAGCTCAAAGCGCGATGCGCTTTGAGCTTGTAGATCTGCCATTTTTGCTTCTTTTGTATGAGTCCTAGATTGACAAAGTAGGACGTAGCAATATGCATTGTGGCCCTCTGGAGTGAAGATGGAAATATAGTGCTGGCCCTCTGGAGTGAAGGTGTAAATATAGTGGCCCTCTGGAGTGAAGGTGTAAATATAGTGGCCCTCTGGAGTGAAGGTGTAAATATAGTGGCCCTCTGGAGTGAAGGTGTAAATATAGTGGCCCTCTGGAGTGAAGGTGTAAATATAGTGGCCCTCACCATCATCAAAGTTGCCCACCCCTGGTGTAGAGCAATAACTTCCAATCCTATGACTTCTGGAATGGTTGACACATCGGCTAAGAAACATGGTGTCTGGGATTCATGTTAGGAGGAAACTGATCAATATCTGATCCATTTATCATTGTTTTCACAGAGAGAAGAAGCTCCTCTGTGAGCGTGGTGTCATTTTATTTCCATTTCATAAATGTTCTCCTCTCTCGCCCGTGTTTTGTGTGTGCTTTGTGTGTTTTGTGTGTGCTTTGTGTGTGTTTTGTGTGTGTGTGTGCTTTGTGTGTTTTGTGTGTGTGCTGTGCTGAAGCTATCATTTCTCCTAAGTGAGTGTGGTGGTATTTTCTTTCCATTTCATTCACTTTCTCCTCTCTAGTTTGGTAGATTTCCGAACGGGGAGGCGGGGGAAAGGGTCCATCTACTAGAAGACATGTGTGAAAGATATGTAAGCGTAGATAATAGATAATAGTATATCCCCCCTGAAGCAGGGACCCCCAGAACCTCCTCTAGAAGGCCTGAAGCAGGGACCCCCAGGACCTCCTCTAGAAGGCCTGAAGCAGGGACCCCCAGAACCTCCTCTAGAAGGCCTGAAGCAGGGACCCCCAGAACCTCCTCTAGAAGGCCTGAAGCAGGGACCCCCAGAACCTCCTCTAGAAGGCCTGAAGCAGGGACCCCCAGAACCTCCCTCTGGAAGGCCTGAAGCAGGGACCCCCAGAACCTCTGGTGAACAAGCAGTAGTGAGTTTAAATAAATGCCTCCCTCTCATTACATTAGTCTTTTCTTAGTATTTCATTAGCATAATGTTTGGGCAGTTTAAAACCTTTTGAAATAGTGAAAATAGACAGTTTTAAACAACACGTTGTGAGCTTGTAGATCAGCTATTTGAACTATGTTATCCCTTGGCCCTTGGTGTAAAAAAGAAAGAAAAAAAAACATTTGTTTATAAAAAAAACAGTTGAAGCCAAACAAGTCTATGAACCATCTATGAAATCTATGAACAAGTTTAATCTGCAACATAATGTTTATACGTTATGTAGTGGAGGTCCCTGCTTCATCTCTCTCTCAACTAAGGGGTCCCTGCTTCATCTCTCTCTCAACTAAGGGGTCCCTGCTTCATCTCTCTCTCAACTAAGGGGTCCCTGCTTCATCTCTCTCTCAACTAAGGGGTCCCTGCTTCATCTCTCTCTCAACTAAGGGGTCCCTGCTTCATCTCTCTCTCAACTAAGGGGTCCCTGCTTCATCTCTCTCTCAGCTAAGGGGTCCCTGCTTCATCTCTCTCTCAACTAAGGGGTCCCTGCTTCATCTGTGTCTCAACTAAGGGGTCCCTGCTTCATCTGTGTCTCAACTAAGGGGTCCCTGCTTCATCTGTGTCTCAACTAAGGGGTCCCTGCTTCATCTGTGTCTCAACTAAGGGGTCCCTGCTTAATCTCTCTCTCAGCTAAGGGGTCCCTGCTTCATCTCTCTCTCAGCTAAGGGGTCCCTGCTTCATCTCTCTCTCAGCTAAGGGGTCCCTGCTTCATCTCTCTCAGCTAAGGGGTCCCTGATTCATCTCTCTCTCAGCTAAGGGGTCCCTGCTTCATCTCTCTCTCAGCTAAGGGGTCCCTGCTTCATTTCTCTCTCAACTAAGGGGTCCCTGCTTCATCTGTCTCTCAGCTAAGGGGTCCCTGCTTCATCTGTCTCTCAACTAAGGGGTCCCTGCTTCATCTGTGTCTCAACTAAGGGGTCCCTGCTTAATCTCTCTCTCAGCTAAGGGGTCCCTGCTTCATCTCTCTCTCAGCTAAGGGGTCCCTGATTCATCTCTCTCTCAGCTAAGGGGTCCCTGCTTCATCTCTGTCTCAGGTAAGGGGTCCCTGCTTCATCTCTGTCTCAACTAAGGGGTCCCTGCTTCATCTCTCTCTCAGCTAAGGGATCCCTGCTTCATCTCTGTCTCAAGTAAGGGGTCCCTGCTTCATCTCTCTCTCAGCTAAGGGGTCCCTGCTTCATCTCTCTCTCAGCTAAGGGGTCCCTGCTTCATCTCTCTCTCAGCTAAGGGGTCCCTGCTTCATCTCTCTCTCAGCTAAGGGGTCCCTGCTTCATCTCTCTCTCAGCTAAGGGGTCCCTGCTTCATCTCTGTCTCAGCTAAGGGGTCCCTGCTTCATCTCTCTCTCAGCTAAGGGGTCCCTGCTTCAACACTCTCTCAGCTATAATCTTAACCTTTCCCTGTCAGACAGTACAGTAACAGTGTAAAGTGTAAAGGGTGCACCAGGCCCATCCCAGCCCCCAGGCTGTCAGGGTGAATGTTGACCTGTGAGGAATCTGTCAGAACATTCCTCTGACGCTCACAGAACGGCCCTTGTCCTGTCCTCACCTGGACCTGGCCTCACCGACCCCGGGGTGTGCGTGTGTGTGTGCGTGTGTGTAACTGTGCGTGTGTACATAGATACGTGCCTGTGTGTGTGTGCGTGTAACTGTGCGTGCGCGTGTGTTGCTAAGAATATACCCATTCATTCATTGTACTGCACAAGTTAAAGGAAGGAAGTTAAAGGAAGGAAGAGAGACAGACAGACAGAGGGACAGACAGAGGGACAGACAGAGAGACAGACAGACAGACAGACAGACAGACAGACAGACAGACAGACAGACAGACAGACAGACAGACAGACAGACAGACAGACAGACAGACAGACAGACAGACAGACAGACAGACAGACAGACAGACAGACAGACAGACAGACAGACAGACAGACAGACAGACAGACAGACAGACAGACAGACAGACAGACAGACAGACAGACAGACAGACAGACAGACAGACAGACAGACAGACAGACAGACAGACAGACAGACAGACAGACAGACAGACAGACAGACAGACAGACAGACAGACAGACAGACAGACAGACAGACAGACAGACAGACAGACAGACAGACAGACAGACAGACAGACAGACAGACAGACAGACAGACAGACAGACAGACAGACAGACAGACAGACAGACAGACAGACAGACAGACAGACAGACAGACAGACAGACAGACAGACAGACAGACAGACAGACAGACAGACAGACAGACAGACAGACAGACAGACAGACAGACAGACAGACAGACAGACAGAGAGAGAGAGAGAGAGAGAGAGAGAGAGAGAGAGAGAGAGAGAGAGAGAGACACAGCAGTGGGAAAGTCCTGATCTGGCGAAGCCCGAACTGGCGAACAGGGGAAATGTCCCCTACCGTAGCGATCTGGCGAATCGTTTTATTGTCTTAAACATGGCTCTGTTTTAAGGCATTTTTCGTAGTTATTGAGTGCTTGCGCATTGGTCTCGCCTGTTGCCCGTGGCGGTATTGTAAATGACGCCGCAGCTCCAGGCGGAGCCGCTCGATTGTCCACGACACTGCAAGCGGCGCGAAGGCCAGCGGACCTTGGTCCTGCTCTTCGCCCCCGAGCGCCGGCGGCGCTCCGCCGGCCGCGCGAGTTACGAAGCCGTGGTGAATGCAATCGTTATATTTATGCCCAGGCCGTAAGGCCTGGGCAAGCGCACGATAAACGCCCTGTCCAGAAGGAAAAAGACGAAAAATATGCAGAAGTTTTTTTTTTCCCTTTTTCTTTCGCCAGATCGCTACGGTAGGAGACATTTCCCCTGTTCGCCAGTTCGGGCTTCGCCAAAAAGGTACGTGCCCACAGCAGTAAGATATGTGAGCTGCTGTGATAGGAGAAGGATATCAAATGGAACCCAACCACCTTAAAGACAACTAATCATTGTATTTATCCCTGCTCTGCCTGCATGTAACCTTGATACATGAACACTCCTTTCACTTGGACATATTTAGTTCTGATTGTATCGTATTGTATTGTGTACACTTCTGCTTTGACAATGTCTGTATGTTTTCTCATGCCAATAAAGTCTATTGAATTGAGACAGACAGGCGGGGGTGAATCAGGACCCCTGGGTTTTTTGGACAACCACTGTTTTAAGCTGCTCAAACATTATGTTACACACACACACACACACACACACACACACACACACACACACACACACACACACACACACACACACACACACACACACACACACACACACACACACACACACACACACACACACACACACACACACACACACACACGTGTAAAGCCCCAAGCACACACAGATGTAAGCTATAGCAAACAACAACATGTGTATTCTAGTCTGTCTGCCTGCCTGTCTGTCATCTGTCTGATCAATATGGGGGTCCTTGACATGATAATCTTTGAGAACTACTGAGCTAAATATATATAAAACATCTACTGTATCTATCTACCTACAGTACCTACCTACTGTATAAGTTTACACAAGTAGCAGGGGTCTTCAACAGGGGGTCCGGGACCCCTAGGGGGTCCACTGAATATTTGTGTGGTGTGGGGCATCTACAAAGAGTAGAACTAGACTATATACTCATGCAGTAAACTAACAAACCTGTGTGAACATGGGTGGATAGTTTAGCTGTGCTAGGCTAGAGTAGATCTACAAACATAGCTCATAGTTTGTTGATCTGCTATTGTCAGAGAGTTGGCATCAGAGGTGGGAAAAGAGCAGACCAAGTACAGAGCCAAACGGGTCAAGATGACTACATGAAATATAGAGTTTAAAAGGTTAACTGTCTGAGAATGTAATACACATTAATATGAAGTAAGGCTCGAAATGTTATCGATATCGAGGTATCAACATGCAAGGTATACAGTACTTGAAATGAGATATTGGTGTATGTGTCAAATTAATTAACACACACACTATGCATGCACGTAGCAAAAAGCAGTCTATCTGTAACCAGGTGTGGTTATTTCAATAAAACTATTGTTGGAAAATGGAAATAAGGCATTTAATGTCTTTATTCTATGTGTACTGTGCAGTGTGCATGCATGGATATGATATTCATTTAATGTCTTTATTCTATGTGTACTGTGCAGTGTACATGCATGGATATGATATTCATTTATTGTCTTTATTCTATGTGTACTGTGCAGTGTGCATGCATGGATATGATATTCATTATCTGGGTTAGGCAGGCAGTGGACCTAAAGCAGAACAACATTAAAAACTATATAATGCAAGTGTTTTTACTAATATTGAGTGTAATACTGAGGTATTCAACAATGTTATCGAATATCGAAGATTGTCCTAATATCACACAGCCTTCATATGAAGCCAACATGCTAATGGAGAGATCACGTGTGAAACAAGTCTATTAGTCGGGGAATATTAACTCATTGTGTGCCATTCACGAGTATTCTCGTGATATATTAGCGCATCCCACAGTGCCAATCACGAGAATACTCGTGATTTAAAAAAAAAAAAAAAAAAAAAAAAAAAACTTTTTTTTTAAAATTTTTTTTAAAAAATTTTTTTTTTGGACCCCATCAAATCTAGTGAACATGATTTCAATCGCGATTTTGCATGTTCCACCCCCATACAACCCCCATACAACTCAGGTAGCAGACCTCCAAGCTCACAACAGTGTAAAACACAACGGCTATTATCTCAAGAATGCCTGAACGGATTTCCAATCGTTTTTTTTTGTTTGAAAGCTGTGAACAAACTGCACAAATCCACCCCAATGCAATCCAGGATTGCATTGGATTTTTTAGAGCTCATTCTTCTCTGTTTTTTTCCCATGCATGAGGTGTGCAAGGGTTAATCATGGCTAAGTTGACGAAAATAAGGCTTTTAAAATGCTTGGTAGCCAATAGCTAACTTCAAGCTAACTTCATCCTCTTCCTGTACATGCACAAAGGAAAGTGTTCAGGCAAGTCATGGCTGCAGGGCTTCTGCATATACCAGCATATCTCTATGGGAAAGTCTCTAGCACTCTGGACACCCTCTAGTGGTGAAAGGGTGGCATTAAATGAGTTAATAAAACCTGGGAATAAATTTGTTAAAGCATATTTTTTTGGGGAGTATTTTTTCCCTTATAGCAAAGTGTATAGTAAGTGAATGAGACCCAGAATTACCCTAGCTGTCAAATATTTTGCTAGGGATGTTGAATTTCAATCTGTGTTAGATATGTTACTAGACACCTTTATGAACACATTGGTGAAGAAATAGTTTGGTAAGGAATTTATTCCCAGCTTTGACAGGTATTCTGCTCAAATTCCCTGACTATATGGAGCTGCAGTTTCCTGCTTCATCTCTCTCTCTCTCTCTCAGCTAAAAGGATATTCTCTTGACCTGAACAAACCCTGGACTGTGGGGTTCAGCAGTGGGCTAGGCTAGTAGGCTGCAGGCTTCAGTATTTGCTTGAGTCAAGAAACCAAGGATTTTTCTCTGGAAGGTTCTGGAATGCACTGCCTATGGATTTAAGGCTGGCTCAGTCACTGTCATCTTTTACATCATTGGTTCTCAACCCGACCCCAGGGGGGTCCCCACATTATTTTGGGGGTCCCCAGATGATTAACTTAATGTGAAACATTGTTTTCTCACTCAACAGTAATAGAGGATATCTGCACATTTCTAAAGTGCATTTTAAGGACTTTTTAAAACTTCTAAAATGACAAATTAAACATTGGCCACATTGTCAAATATTAGAGGCAGACATGGTGAAAATAGCAGATCTACATGCTCACAGCGAGGCGTTGTGAGCATGTAGATCTGCTATTTTCACAATAGAACAGTGTTATACAAAATGTAACACCTCAACTCTTAGAAACAGTGTTTTCTAAAATGCTTTATAAATCAAATGTATAATTATTATCTTCTTGAATCATTCAGTAAAGGGCATTAAAAGCCTGGTGTATGAATCAGTGTTGTATTTAAGTGAAGACTTGAGAGATAATATCACACATTAACATCATCCCATAACACCATTCTCTCAAAGTGGGGTCCGGGGACCCCCAGGGGTCCTTGAGGGAGTTCCAGGGGATCCCCAGCTAAATGATAAGTAAGAACCAAATGGACCCTTACAGGTCTGTAACTCTGAGAGAGTACACATGGAACCAAGGCTACAAATGGAACCAAGGGTCCATTTGTACCCTCTCAGTGCAAATGGGGGTCCGCGGGCTGATGATGATAAGTGTCATCAGCCCAGCTTGAGATGAAAAGGTTTGATAACCAGTGGCCTACACAACACCATCTGTAACTCTGAGTGTGCAAATGGAACCAAATGGACCCAAACCATTTGGTTCCATTCGTACACTCTCAGAGTTAATTTAACATTGATTTTTACAATAAATTGGGGTCCAAGAATTAGAGATGCCATGATTAAATAGGGGTCCGTCGTAGTAGCCTATAATGGATGTCAAACTGGGGGTCCTTGAAATTAAAACGGTTGAGAGTCACTGCTAGCACTGTACAAATCTTCTCTCGTGGGGGTCCCTAGCATGCCTTTTCAAATGGGGGTCTGCGGCCTAATAAGTGTCAAATTGGGGGTCCTTGACATGAATAAAAGTTTGATAACCAGTAGCCTACACAAACCCCTACATAACCTGACAATATAATTATAAACAATAACATTACAAAAACAGCATTTAAACTAACAAGCACAACAACCCGTAGTAGCAGCAATAAGACCTTTTATACACTCATTAAATACGGTCATTAAACCCGTGTCAAAACGCAGACAAACACATGTTTTATGATTAAAAATAAGTAAATAAAACAGTTTATTCCAGTGTCTAAATAGACGCATAAAAGTGTGTAACTCTGACAGTGTATCAAATGGAACCAAATGGACCCGCTAGGGTCCATTTGGTTCCATTTGTTACACTGTCAGAGTTAAATTGAGACCTTGAAATGCAACAGTTTGAGAACCACAGTAAATAAACCATGTTAGTTTAGTAGAGCGGAGCTCCATGCCAGAGCAGACCGGCGGGACGCTGTGCTCTCAGTGGCCGGGCTAGGAGCGCTGCGAGGCGGCCTTACCTGCAGAGGGCCTCCGCTGCTGCTCGGAGGACGCGGAGCTCCACAGCACGCACAGCAACAACAGCCCGAAACGACACATAACTATCACCAAATATGGTTGTTTAATTACCACAATAAATGTCAATTAAACTACATTAAACTAGTGTTGTTGTGTGTCACGAATCCATGTGTGTGTGTGTGTGGGGTGATGTATTCTCGTCCAAGTCTCGCGGTGTAATGATGAAGGAAACATTTCTAATCACAGTCCCTTACACCAAGCCCCGCCCCGTCCCGCCGCCTACGACCAATGGGGAGCCCTGCATGGCCCGATTGACGGGCGGCCCGGCCAATGAGCGCCCGAGAAGGGCCGGTGACGGCCAATGGGAGGCGGACAGATGGGTGTTGGGGGCGGAGCAGTGATTTTCCCTCAGAAAGTTCCTGAAAACTGGAGAAAGTCGATCCTCTGCCACGTCCCAGGGTAGAGAGACATAGGCTTACACTGTGGAGAGAGAGAGAGAGAGAGAGAGAGAGAGAGAGAGAGAGAGAGAGAGAGAGAGAGAGAGAGAGGGAGGGAGGGAGGGAGGGAGAGAGAGAGAGGGAGGGAGGGGGAGGGAGGGAGGGAGGGAGGGAGAGAGAGAGAGAGAGAGAGAGAGAGAGAGAGAGAGAGAGAGACTGCACTAATAGAAGTATCAATAAAGTTAGAATTTGAATAATTGTGTACATTTATTCCATCCACTGATTATTTTTTGTATAATAATAATAATAATGTAATAATTAAAATAATTGTAATTGTTTTATTCCTGCTTTCTTCTCTTTCTTTCTTTCCCAGACCTTTGTGTGATTCTTCTTTCATTTCTTTCACATACTGCTGGAAATGTGCTTACTGCTCTCTTCAGCTAAGCAATACTTCTGGGAACTTGGCTAAGCAATACTTCTAAGATTGGCTAAGCAGCAACGTTGTTGGGTATTGATTGGTTGATTAGCTGACTAATTGATTGATTGATTGTTTGTTTGTTTGTTTGATTGATTGATTGATTGATTGATTGATTGATTGATTGATTGATTGATTGATTGATTGATTGATTGATTGAAGACTTTATTGGAAGGTTGCATAGAAAGGTACAGTTTCATGACAGTAGGCTACAGTTCACTGGTGGCCTACAAGGTCAACTAAAAGGATTCCTCAAAAAAGGCTTTTGGGCTTGATTCAATTGAGATCCTTTTTAACTCATATAACATAGGATGACATACACATATGCAGAACATATAAAACATATAAATGTTTGAGAACACTTGCCCAATAATTCAATTCAATACATATGTACGGCCTATAAAGAATAATTCAATACAATACATATGTACGGCCTATAAAGAATAATTCAATACAATACATATGTACGGCCTATAAAGAATAATTCAATACAATACATATGTACGGCCTATAAAGAATAATTCAATTCAATACATATGTACGGCCTATAAAGAATAATTCAATTCAATACATATGTACGGCCTATAAAGAATAATTCAATTCAATACATATGTACGGCCTATAAAGAATAATTCAATTCAATACATATGTACGGCCTATAAAGAATAATTCAATTCAATACATATGTACGGCCTATAAAGAATAATTCAATTCAATACATATGTACGGCCTATAAAGAAATCAGGCCAAAAAGGCTCCTGAATTGAATTGAATTATTCTAGGGCAATGGTTCCCAAACATTTCAGGCCGTGATCCCCAATAATGAACCGACTTGTCTTGTCAGGGTGCCTGTCGGGGTCCCATCTCATTTGGGGACCCACAAGTGTACAAAAGTCTGGGTTTCCGAGGCTATGAGTACATAAACAAGGCTCCAAACTGCCCAAAACAAACAGGGTTCTGCTTAACCTTCCATCTCGGGCCCACCTCACCGCTAACAACTCTCTAAGCGTGGGGAGGCTCATGGTAGCTACAGCATCTTGCAATGGGCCATCTTACAAGATATACTACACCACTAAGATACCCATGCATGTAGGCTACCTGACAAACTACTTCCTAAAGGTCAATTACAACACCAGAGTCAGCTCCACTAATCACGTTCAGCCCAAATTTGTCTAAAAAAGGGTCAAATGCTAAAATGTGGAACGCCCTACCGAAGGCCTTAAAGGAGTAGTTCACCCCCAAAATGACTTGTTTTCTATTGATTACTCAGGCCATGGAGACTAGAGTTTTTAGTTTTTTTGTCGCATTCCTAAAACAATAATTTGCTTTCAATAAATTTACCCCCATTGACTCCGGATGGGGACCCACATGCATTCGGGTCCCCATCCGGAATCAATGGGGGTAAGTAAATGTACTATAATCAATTTTTGTCTTAGGAATGCGACAAATACAAAAAAGAATTATTGAACTCAAGTCTCCATGGCATCAAAGAGGTAATTTTGGGGGTGAACTACTCCTTTAAAGCATACATGGGCAACTGGCGGCCTGGGGGCCACATGCGGCCCCCACCATCACTTAATGTGGCCCACAGGTTAATATTGGAGTACTGTAAAAATAAAGACAAATAAAATGAAAGTTTGTTTTCAGGATTCCCTTTCAAAAATAGCAAAAATAGCAGATCTACAAGCTCAAAACGCGATGCGCTGCAACACGTTTTGAGCTTGTAGATCAGCTATTTTTGCTGTGTGTATGCAGTGTGGCCCTCTGGGGTGAGTGTGGAAATATAGTGGCCCTCTCCATCATCAACATTGCCCACCACTGACTTAAAGGAATATAAATCCCTGCCTTCCTTTAAAACAGCACTGAAAAGCCATATATGCACTTAGAGGCGGCTGCCACTTGAAAGTGGTAAATAAAAACAAAGCCTATCCTTAATGTACCTTCCCCCGACCCTTCTATTGTAAATACCTTTTATTATGTATTGTTTTTTGTTCTGATATCTTCTGCATACTGTGTTCTCTCTGGCCACTAGGTGGCGCCTTGCATTAGCTAACAGGGGGTCCGGGATTCTGAGGGGGTCCTCAGAGTTACTACAGGGGGTCCGGGACCCCTAGGGGATCCTCAGAGTTACTACAGAGGGTCCGGGACCCCTAGCTAGGCCTAGGGGATCCTCAGAGTTACTACAGGGGGTCCGGGACCCCTAGGGGGTCCTCAGAGTTACTACAGGGGGTCCGGGACTCCTAGCTAGGCCTAGGGGATCCACAGAGTACCAAATCATTTTATTGTATTTATATAAACCGTATTTGAAAGACAAAAGAGCAGTGGATAAAACATTTCTGAAAATACACTTTAACATTGAATCCAACTTATGCCTCATTCACACTACAGATATATAGTTGAACGTTTTGCTTGGTAATTCAATGTAATCTCAATGGAAACCAGCTTTAAAGGCTGGATTCCAAGGACAGCCGACACGGCATTAGGCTATTAATAGAAAATGTGTCACCAAGCATTCATTTACAAAACACTGATGATATATTGCTGTCAAAAAAAGAAAAGTCCTTTTTAATATATTTATTTTATTACAGGTTGGTACATTACATGTGATCTATTTCCTCCATATTTTACATGTTTGCTTCACTTGTTTCATTCATCCTGAATATATGTATATATATTTCTTACATATACAAACAGAAATTAATAATACAAAAAAATAAGAAAATAAGATTTCCTGTAGTAGGCCTATACTCCTAAATCTACTTAACACACTTCATGTATTTCTGAGTACCATTTGGTTTATTTTAAATTCATCTTCTCAGTTTCTCATTTTGAAAGCAATTATTAACATTTCTTTAATCTTTTCAACATTTCCAATTATTACAAAAAGGTGGTAATAATTAAAATAATAATTATTAATTACATCCTACTATTTCCATGTGATTTGTTTTAAAGCAGCGATATGTGATATTGCATATCTGTATCTCTCTCTAGTTCTAATGGAACCAATACCTAATTAAACATTGATTGAGTTCTGTATTCACACAATGCTGTGCCCCCTCCAACTACTGTATGTTTCCCATTTTCAACTGTTCTTATGTTTTGAAACTTGCTTTGGCAATGTAAACGTATGTTTTCTCATGCCAATAAAGCTCCTTTGAATTGAAAATTCAATTGTTGCGACCGTCAGGTCGCACTTACTATCAAAACCTCCACAAACTGTGAGTCAGTCCGTCCGTCCGTCAGTCAGTCTGTCTGTCACACCTCACACGTCACACTATTGCCCAGCTCATATCCGCAACCGTTACCCCGATCCATGCCAAATTTTGCACACATACTCCTTGCCTGCCAAATCACAAGCTCCAACCAACAATTCACACATGACCCTCTTCTAGCGCCACCCTGAGGCCGATTCTTGCAAAACACATTTTTGGATACAGCTCCTACAATTTTTGCCCTAAAATCACGCAAATCGGTACACAGTATGTCTACACTCATGTCATCAACATGGATCTGTCTCATATAGCGCCACCTTCAGGCCGATTTTTTAAAATACATTTTTGGACACTACTCCTACAACTTTTGGCCTAAAATCACGCAAATCGCTACACAGTATGTCTACACTCATGTCATCAACATGGATCTGTCCCATATAGCGCCACCTTCAGGCCCATTTTTAAAAACACATTTTTGGACACTGCTCCTACAGATTTAGCCCTAAAATCACGCAAATCGGTACACAGTATGTCTACACTCATCTCATCAATATGGATGTCCCATATAGCGCCACCATCAGGCCGATTTTTTTAACCACATTTTTGGACACTGCTCCTACACATTTTGCCCTAAAATCACGCTGCGACCTGACGGTCGCTTATCTTCCGATAGGGAGTCTTACTGGTATTCGTTATGTTTCGTCACTGTCGGGCAGAAAGCTTGTATTCCAAGTTTCAAAATAGTATGTTCTTTAGTAAAGCCCTATTCATCATATAAGAGTTTTGTACACTACTCCTACAGATTTTGCCCTAAAATCACGCACATCGCTACACAGTATGTCTACACTCATGTCATCAAAATGGATCTGTCCCATATAGCGCCACCATCAGGCCGATTTTTTCAAACACATTTTTGGACACTTTGGCCTAAAATCACACTGCGACCTGACGGTCGCTTATCTCCCGATTAGGGAGTCTTACTGGTCATATAAGAGTGTTGCACAACAGTAGTGAAAATAGCCGGTCTACAAGCACACAATGCCTACGGGTGCGAGACGTGTGCTTGTAGATCGGCTATTTTCACTACACTGTGTGTGTGTGTGTGTGTGTGTGTGTGTGCGTGTGTGTGTGTGTGAGTGTGTATTAGGCGCTGTGTTTCTGACAGATAAATCTCAGTCTGGTGGAACAGTGTGCGTGTGCATGTGTATGGGTGTGTACCAGTAAGACTCCCTATCGGGAGATAAGCGACCGTCAGGTCGCAGCGTGATTTTAGGGCAAAATGTGTAGGAGCAGTGTCCAAAAATGTGGTTCAAAAAATCGGCCTGAAGGTGGCGCTATATGGGACAGATCCATGTTGATGACATGAGTGTAGACATACTGTGTAGCGATTTGCGTGATTTTAGGCCAAAAGTTGTAGGAGTAGTGTCCAAAAATGTGTTTTAAAAAATCGGCCTGAAGGTGGCGCTATATGAGACAGATCCATGTTGATGACATGAGTGTAGACATACTGTGTACCGATTTGCGTGATTTTAGGGCAAAAATTGTAGGAGCTGTGTCCAAAAATGTGTTTT
This sequence comes from Nannobrachium achirus, assembly GCF_963921795.1. Taxonomy (NCBI): domain Eukaryota; kingdom Metazoa; phylum Chordata; class Actinopteri; order Myctophiformes; family Myctophidae; genus Nannobrachium; species Nannobrachium achirus. The sequence continues at coordinate 1,770,299 of NC_137821.1, read as the reverse complement.
GCAAGAATTTGGCCTCAGGGTGGCGCTAGAAGAGGGTCATGTGTGAATTGTTGGTTGGAGCTTGTGATTTGGCAGGCAAGGAGTATGTGTGCAAAATTTGGCATGGATCGGGGCAACGGTTGCGGAGATATGAGCTGGGCAATAGTGTGACGTGTGAGGCGTGACAGACAGACAGACTGACTGACAGACGGACGGACGGACTGACTCACAGTTTGTGGAGGTTTTGATAGTAAGTGCGACCTGACGGTCGCAATTAGGTGCTGTGTTTCTGACAGATAAATCTCAGTCTGGTGGAACAGTGTGCGTGTGCATGTGTATGGATGTTTATTAGGTGCTGTGTTTCTGACAGATAAATCTCAGTCTGGTGGAACAGTGTGCGTGTGCATGTGTATGGATGTTTATTAGGTGCTGTGTTTCTGACAGATAAATCTCAGTCTGGTGGAACAGTGTGTGTGTGCATGTGTATGGGTGTGTATTAGGTGCTGTGTTTCTGACAGATAAATCTCAGTCTGGTGGAACAGTGTGCGTGTGCATGTGTATGGATGTTTATTAGGTGCTGTGTTTCTGACAGATAAATCTCAGTCTGGTGGAACAGTGTGTGCGTGTGCATGTGTATGGATGTGTATTAGGTGCTGTGTTTCTGACAGATAAATCTCAGTCTGGTGGAACAGTGTGCGTGTGCATGTGTATGGATGTGTATTAGGTGCTGTGTTTCTGACAGATAAATCTCAGCCTGGTGGAGCAGTGGATGTCGTTGAGTCGTCCGTTGCTATGGTAATGAGCACAGTCCTCGGTCCCGCCCATCCCATGCCCCTCCCAGTTGTCTGGTTGGCCAGGCATCCAGTGTCTGGAACAGGAAACAGGAAGTATTTTTATCTTTTATTTCCACTATAGTGGTTCTGAAACATTGTATTCGCTGAATCGCACTGTGGTGAAGAAAAAAGAGTTGAGCCGGAAGGCAAACTACCGAGCAATCTTCCTTCCTACTGTCACCTACAGTATATATCTAGGGGTGTAACAATATAGTAACTGCATTGAAATATTGTTTTTAACTTAAAAAATCGAAGTATATCAAAATGAAAAAAGCTAAAATCTAATTGCATCGTTTGATTTTGTATCGTATCGAATCGGCAGTGCAAAGAATCGATTGTATCGATACTACCTACTTGTGCATTGTATTTAGCATTTTTAAGAAGAAAAAATTAAAAGGAGGGGTTTAATTACTTTTCCTCTCCACATAGCTACACTGGTCTATGGATAAATGTGTGTAATCTCTGGGTTCATGTCAAGGTGCAGGTTTGTCAATATATAATGTCCATGTATTTAGAAGATAATCACTGTGTTTACTTATTTATATCCATAATAATACATGTTTCCCTTAAAAACCTGCACTATCCACACCTTTCACACAGATTTCATTTCTTTGCTAAATAGTTACTATATCGATTTTAAATCATTGAATCGAATCGTATCGTATCGCCATGAATGAACCAATATCGTCCATGTATCGCATCTTCAACCATGTATCGTGATATGAATCGAATCGCTATTAAAATCGTTAATCGAATCGTTACACCCCTATATATGGTCATGAAGTGTGAGTCATGACCGAAAGTATAAGGTCTCAGGTACAAGCAGCCGAAATGGGTTTCCTCAGACGGGTGGCTGGTTTCTCCCTTAGAGATAGGGTGAGAAGCTCAGTCACCCGAGAGAGACTTGGAGTAGAACCGCTGCTCCTTCACTTGGAAAGGAGTCAGCTTAGGTGGTTGGGGCATCTAGTACGGATGCCCCCCGAGCGCCTTCCTAGGAAGGTCCTCGATGCACGTCCCACTGGGAGGAGACCCCGTGGCAGACCAAAGACCAGATGGAGGGATTATATCTCCAAACTGGCCTGGCACTGGCACACTGGTAAGCAATGAACACACACACACACACACACACACACACACACACACACACACACACACACACACACACACACACACACACACACACACACACACACACACACACACACGCACACACGCGCACACACATGCACACACACACACCTACCTGCGGTTCATGGTGTAAGGGGTCTGGTTCACCCATTCCCATTTGCCCGTTCTCTCGTCAGAAAGCCCAACCCAGTGGAAGGCATGGTGGCCTAATCTGTCGGCCACATAGTCCTAGTGAGAGGGGGGGAGGGGGGGGGGGGGGGAGACAGAGACAGAGTAGCATCAGTATAGACGCATTTCTGGTCCACGTTACACTGATAAGAACTAGATGCGTGCGCAGGTCGGTACCAAAATTAGCCAATGAAACCAGGGATTGGTGGGAATTGATTACATGATACAGACACCTGTGCATTTAGTCTCAATGTTTGTAAACAAGAAACGGGTCTATAGCACCACAAGACTTAGGAACAGTTTTTATTCATCAGTGATTAGAATGCTGAATAAAGCTTCATTCCCACCGGACGCGATAAAGTTAAAGATATGTCAGCGTTCACATCAATTATTAAGACGGCTTTATCGTTGTGGTGTGGAAGCTGCCATCCACTTTATCGTTGTCGCGCCCAGTGGGAAAGGGCCTTAAAGGAGTAGTTCACCCCCAAAATGACTTTTTGGAGCTGTGTGAAACACAGGCTCCCTATACGTGGCTGTGTGGGTCTGTCTGTGTGTCTGTATGTAGCCTGAACTTCCTAAACTTCGGCACGCTACTAGTCCCACAGTTTTGCCACCACACACTCGCGCCATATGTCAAATCGACCGGCTTACTCGGGAATCGTGGGCTAGTAACTTGCTAAGAGAAAGGTTCAATAGTTTAATTGATATTAATTTATTAGTGAATTAATTTTCCCCATTGACTTATAATGGGAATCGCAAAAACTCACATTCAATTATTTGTCTCTCGCAAACCATAGGGGCTAGAGTTTCAAGTCTTGGAGAGGAGGTTCATAATGATTTCAAGGATTAAATAAAAAATAATTGTGTCATTTGGCCGCATGGTGGCGCCATAACACCCCACTTTACGTTTTGGCCTGTAACTCTTGAACCGTAGGTCGGAAAATTTAAAATATTTTTTCCCTGGATTCCTTGGGTCATAACGCATCTCCCCATATAGGCCACGCCCATTTGCGCCATGATAGATTTTCCGCCATCTTGAATTTTCTCCAAAACACACTTTTTGCTCCTTTTCCTACATATTTTCTTCAAATGTCACAAAAATCGGTACACAGGATCCACACACACACACACACACACACACACACACACACACACACACACACACACACACAGCTCCACTTCACACGGGTGTGATTTTTTTCTATTGATTACTCATGCCATGGAGACTTGAGTTCAATAATATTTTTTTGTATTTGTTGCATTCCTAAGACAAAAATGTGATTATAGTAAATTTACCCCCCATTGATTCCAGATGGGGACCTGAATGGATTTGGGTCCCCATCCGGAATCAATGGGGGTAAATTTCTTGCAATCAAATATTTGTCTTAGGAATGCAACAAAAAACTAAAAAATATTATTGAACTCAAGTCTCCATGGCATGAGTAATCAATAGAAGAAAATCATTTTGGGGGTGAACTACTCCTTTAAGAGCTAATCCTGTTGCCACCTCGAGAGAGTGATTGAACTGTGTCTTAACGGTCTTTTTGCACACATAGTCTTTTAATTTATTAATATGCACTTTATATACATTAAGACAGACAGACAGACAGTCTCACCCAGTCCTCAGGGGTGTTGAGGATGACCAGATGAGCTTCTTGTCCAGAACACCAGTCTCTGGCGTCGTCCCAGCTCTTCCCCACCATGGAGTAGTAGTAACAGCTGGACCCATGAGACTCCCAGTCTAACTGACAGCACCCTGCTATCACTGTACCTGTAATATAGATATATATATACACACACACACTGCTATCACTGTACCTGTAATATATATATATATATACCCTGCTATCACTGTACCTGTAATATATATATATATATATATATACACCCTGCTATCACTATACCTGTAATATAGATATATATATACACTGCTATCACTGTACCTGTAATATATATATATGTTACAGTATGTTCAAGAAACCAGTAAAAGTTGTCAAGGAGCACTCGTTTTGACGTTCACCACACACTAATCACCACCAGATGGCGACGTCAGCCACTGCTCTGCCATTCACCAGAGTGTATATGTAAGAGAGTTACGTCACGCTTTGAACTCGCCGCAGACCGGAAGTGTTTACTCTTTATTTACTAGCCTAGCCTAGCCTAGCCTAGCCTAGCCTAGCCATTAGCTCCATTGTAGTCACTTGGACAGGGCGTTTAACGTGCGCTTGCCCAGGCCTTACGGCCTGGGCATAAATATAACGATTGCATTCACCACGGCTTCGTAACTCGCGCGGCGCTCCGCCGGCCGCGCGGCCCTGGCCCGCTCTTCGCGGCCACTCGCGCCTGCGGCGCTCGGGGGCGAAGAGCAGGACCAAGGTCCGCTGGCCTTCGCGCCGCTTGGGGCTTCGTGGACCCAGGGGGGCCTCGTAACTCGTTTGGGCTTCGTGGATACAGGGGGGCTTCGGTAGCCGCTCGCAGTGTCGTGGACAATAGAGCGGCGCACCGCCTGGAGTACGTTGTTGTGGCGACCGCTTGCTCCGCCCCGTGCCGCACCACGAGTGCTCCGCGTCTCGAATGTGCTGTTTCTCTAATATACTATGACATATATATATATATGTTACAGTATGTTCAAGAAACCAGTAAAAGTTGTCAAGGAGCACTCGTTTTGACGTTCACCACACACTAATCACCACCAGATGGCGACGTCAGCCACTGCTCTGCCATTCACCAGAGTGTATATAAGAGAGTTACGTCACGCTTTGAACTCGCCGCAGACCGGAAGTGTTTACTCTTTATTTACTAGCCTAGCCTAGCCTAGCCTAGCCTAGCCTAGCCATTAGCTCCATTGTAGTCACTTGGACAGGGCGTTTAACGTGCGCTTGCCCAGGCCTTACGGCCTGGGCATAAATATAACGATTGCATTCACCACGGCTTCGTAACTCGCGCGGCGCTCCGCCGGCCGCGCGGCCCTGGCCCGCTCTTCGCGGCCACTCGCGCCTGCGGCGCTCGGGGGCGAAGAGCAGGACCAAGGTCCGCTGGCCTTCGCGCCGCTTGGGGCTTCGTGGACCCAGGGGGGCCTCGTAACTCGTTTGGGCTTCGTGGATACAGGGGGGCTTCGGTAGCCGCTCGCAGTGTCGTGGACAATAGAGCGGCGCACCGCCTGGAGTACGTTGTTGTGGCGACCGCTTGCTCCGCCCCGTGCCGCACCACGAGTGCTCCGCGTCTCGAATGTGCTGTTTCTCTAATATACTATGACATATATATATATATATATATATATATATATATATATATATATATATATATATATATATACACCCTGCTATCACTGTACCTGTAATATATATATATATATATATATACACCCTGCTATCACTGTACCTGTAATATAGATATATATATATACACCCTGCTATCACTGTACCTGTAATATATATATATACACCCTGCTATCACTGTACCTGTAATATAGATATATATATACACCCTGCTATCACTGTACCTGTAATATATATATATATATACACCCTGCTATCACTATACCTGTAATATATATATACATATACACCCTGCTATCACTGTACCTGTAATATATATATATATATATATACACCCTGCTATCACTGTACCTGTAATATAGATATATATATACACATACACCCTGCTATCACTGTACCTGTAATGATATTATATACACTCTGCTATCACTGTACCTGTAATATATATATATATACACTGCTATCACTGTACCTGTAATGATATTATATACACCCTGCTATCACTGTACCTGTAATGATATTATATACACCCTGCTATCACTGTACCTGTAATGATATTATATACACTCTGCTATCACTGTACCTGTAATATATATATATACACTGCTATCACTGTACCTGTAATGATATTATATACACCCTGCTATCACTGTACCTGTAATGATATTATATACACCCTGCTATCACTGTACCTGTAATGATATTATATACACCCTGCTATCACTGTACCTGTAATGATATTATATACACTCTGCTATCACTGTACCTGTAATGATATTATATACACCCTGCTCTCACTGTACCTGTAATGATATTATATACACACACACACTGCCATCACTGTACCTGGAATGATATTATATACACACATACACACTGCTATCACTGTACCTGTAATGATATTATATACACCCTGCTATCACTGTACCTGTAATGATATTATATACACCCTGCTATCACTGTACCTGTAATGATATTATATACACCCTGCTATCACTGTACCTGTAATGATATTATATACACCCTGCTATCACTGTACCTGTAATGATATTATATACACTGCTATCACTGTACCTTGAATATATATATATATACACTGCTATCACTGTACCTGGAATATATATATATATACACTGCTATCACTGTACCTGGAATATATATATATACACTGCTATCACTGTACCTGTAATGATATTATATACACCCTGCTATCACTGTACCTGGAATGATATTATATACACCCTGCTATCACTGTACCTGGAATGATATTATATACACTGCTATCACTGTACCTGGAATATATATATATATATACACTGCTATCACTGTACCTGGAATATATATATATACACTGCTATCACTGTACCTGGAATGATATTATATACACTGCTATCACTGTACCTGGAATATATATATATATATACACACTGCTATCACTGTACCTGGAATGATATTATATACACTGCTATCACTGTACCTGTAATGATATTATATACACCCTGCTATCACTGTACCTGGAATGATATTATATACACTGCTATCACTGTACCTGGAATATATATATATATATATATACACTGCTATCACTGTACCTGGAATATATATATATATATATATACTGCTATCACTGTACCTGGAATGATATTATATACACCCTGCTATCACTGTACCTGGAATATAGATATATATACACTGCTATCACTGTACCTGGAATGATATTATATACACCCTGCTATCACTGTACCTGGAATGATATTATATACACACTGCTATCACTGTACCTGTAATGATATTATATACACCCTGCTATCACTGTACCTGTAATGATATTATATACACCCTGCTATCACTGTACCTGGAATGATATTATATACACACTGCTATCACTGTACCTGTAATGATATTATATACACCCTGCTATCACTGTACCTGTAATGATATTATATACACCCTGCTATCACTGTACCTGTAATTATATTATATACACCCTGCTCTCACTGTACCTGTAATGATATTATATACACCCTGCTATCACTGTACCTGTAATGATATTATATACACCCTACTATCACTGTACCTGGAATATATATATATACATATACACCCTGCTATCACTGTACCTGGAATATATATATACATATACACCCTGCTATCACTGTACCTGGAATATATATATACATATACACCCTGCTATCACTGTACCTGTAATGATATTATATACACCCTACTATCACTGTACCTGTAATGATATTATATACACTCTGCTATCACTGTACCTGTAATGATATTATATACACTCTGAACTGTACCTGTAATATATATATATATATATATATATATATATATATATATATATATATATATATATATATATATACATATACACTCTGCTATCACTGTACCTGGAATGATATTATATACACCCTGCTATCACTGTACCTGGAATGATATTATATACTGCTATCACTGTACCTGGAATATATATATACACACACACACACACACACACACACACACACACACACACACACACACACACACACACACACACACACACACACACACACACACACACACACACACACACACACTGCTATCACTGTACCTGTAATGATATTATATACACCCTGCTATCACTGTACCTGGAATATATATATACACACTGCTATCACTGTACCTGTATGAACACACACAGTAATATACAGTAAGTCTGGGCAATATCAGGAAAACCTTTGATATTCAATATCGATATTACTCACGATATTAGTAAAAAACATTATAGTTTTTAATGTGTTTCTGCTTTAGGTCCACTGCCTGCCTATAGTCTTGTGTGGCCAGACTGTTGCCTCCGCGATTTGCAAATGCTCCCGTCAACAGACTGGGGCACGGAAATAGAAACGATGAGTGTGAGATAAAGTGGATGTGACGCAACCGCTCCCTTGGTGCAGTAGCAATAACATGTCCTACTGGAAGCGTTATGTCTCCTTTCAATATTTTTGGGGCATTATTTCGTCTTTCTCTGGTGTTATTGGTGTTACCTCCATGATGTTTTCAAATGTTTTCTTAAACTATACACCCATAACAAGAATAGGCCGCTCGAATGACTCTGTCTGTGCGAGTGTGCTTCTGTTATGTTTCCAATGTGACTACAGTTCATTAGAATGACTCTGTCTGTGCTAGTGTGCTTCTGTTATGTTTCCAATGGGACTACAGTTCATTAGAATGACTCTGTCTGTGCGAGTGTGCTTCTGTTATGTTTCCAATGTGACTACAGTTCATTATAATGACTCTGTCTGTGCTAGTGTGTTTCTGTTATGTTTCCAATGTGACTACAGTTCATTAGAATGACTCTGTCTGTGCTAGTGTGCTTCTGTTATGTTTCCAATGGGACTACAGTTCATTAGAATGACTCTGTCTGTGCTAGTGTGCTTCTGTTATGTTTCCAATGTGACTACAGTTCATTAGAATGACTCTGTCTGTGCGAGTGTGCTTCTGTTATGTTTCCAGTGGGACTACAGTTCAGTGCAGCAGTGGCTACTTCCGATACTCGCCGTTCGGGAGCTGCCGTTCCAGACTCTATATAGCATTCGGAGATTGTGGAATAGTTGTCTGGCTACGCGAGACTACTGCCTGCCTAACCCAGATAATGAATAGCATATCCATGCATGCACACTGCACAGGACACATAGAATAAAGACATTAAATGCCTTATTTCCATTTTCCAACAATGGTTTTTAATAGCATTGCTATTTTCAGTACTGATACCACACTGAACTAAGCATAATCAAGTCAACACAGGAGATGTGGTGTAATGGCATGGATGGTTGTACATAACACAGAGAGGGACATTCTTTCAACATAAGATGCTGCATTCAAGTTCAGGAGAGTTTGGCAATTCTCTTGAATGCTGCCTCCAGGTATGGCATGGAAAGAGGGAATTTGCATTTCTTTCACCATAGTAAAAACTGCATTCATGGTCTGGAGAGACCCTTTGATGTCTATGTGTGCACGTGCCTGGTACACACACAAACACGCACACACCGTTTTAGTGTTCAGTGACCATTGGACACTTTCTTTTGATTGGCTCTGCACTATTAGGTTGTGTTGTAGTATTGAGTATTTAGCTTGTGTTGACATGAAGGTGAGACACTTGTAGCACTGACTAGCATTGATTGTAATATGGACACTTTAGTTTGGGCATTGTATTGTATTGATAGTTGAGCTTAAGAATTGCTTTTTTTGTTCAAGTTGGCGGTCTGTTTCACGATGAGCGTTGACAGTTTTTTGGACACTTTCTTTCCATTTCTTTGTTGTACCTTGCTCTTTACTGCTCTCTGTTCTTTTTTATTCTTACTTCTCTGTAACTTTGTAAATATCCTTATACTGCTGTGCTGCCTCTGGGCAACTGATTTTCCCCCTTGGGATAATAAAGGTATCTATCTATCTATCTATCTATCTATCTATCTATCTATCTAATGTTGAGTGTTGTTTGGTTGTGTTTTGGGACTGGGAGTCTGCCTGGGAGGTTTGCTACTGCTGGTTCCCTCTCTGCACTCTAGGGCACGCTACCAACAGTTGCGAGAGCTATCGACCTGTATCGTCTGAGAATGAGGGGAGGAGGGTGGGTCCAATTCATTGTCAATGAAGGTCACATGGTATTTTGTCGTTGCCGTGTCTCTTGGCCAAAAGACAGCCTTCGGTTGAGCAAGAGATACGGCAATGAAACCACGTGACTTAGATAGAAAATGCTCCCCCTCCTCCCCTCATTCTCAAACGATACGGAGAAGATGTCTCACGCGTATGTCTGATTGTGGCCTAGGAGTCCAGTCAGTGGATTTACAACAGTCGCTGAATCGCACTGTTGTGAGGAAAAGAGAGCTGAGCCAGAAGGCAAAGCTCTCTGACAGAGCAATCTGCATTCCTACTCTCAGTCTCACCTATGGTCATGAAGTGTGGGTCATGACTGAAAGTATAAGGTCACGGATACAAGCGGAAGAGATGAGTCAATGTCTGTGTGTGCGTGTGTGTGTGTGTGTGTGTGTGTGTGTGTGTGTGTGTGTGTGTGTGTGTGTGTGTGTGTGTGTGTGCGTGTGTGTGTGTGTGTGTGTGTGTGTGTGTGTGTGTGTGTGTGTGTGTGTGTGTGTGTGTGTAACGTACGGTTGTGTATGATTCGCTCCATGGAACATTTGAGGTTGGCAACAGTTCTGCTCAGAACATCCAGCACAGACAGACGGGTCAGCGCGTCCGCCACTGAAAACAACAACATAGACAGGTCACATTTCTGCTCATAACACCCAATAAAACAACACAATAAAGTCAGGTCACATTTCTGCTCATAACACCCAATAAAACAACACAATAAAGTCAGGTCACATTTCTGCTCATAACACCCACTAAAACAACACAATAAAGACAGGTCACATTTCAATAAAGACAGGTCACATTTATACTCATAACACCCACTAAACAACACAATAAAGATAGGTCACATTTCTACTCATAACACCTACTAAAACAACACAATAAAGACAGGTCACATTTCTGCTCATAACACCCACTAGAACAACACAATAAAGACAGGTCACATTTCAATAAAGACAGGTCACATTTATACTCATAACACCCACTAGAACAACACAATAAAGACAGGTCACATTTATACTCATAACACCCACTAAACAACACAATAAAGATAGGTCACATTTCTACTCATAACACCTACTAAAACAACACAATAAAGACAGGTCACATTTCTGCTCATAACACCCACTAAAACAACACAACAAAGACAGGTCACATTTCTGCTCATACCTTTTACAGGGTTCCCACACATTTTTACCAATTAATTTCCAAAACTTTTCCAAAGCTTTTCCAGAATATTTAACCCAATTTCCAGGACTATATAACAATAATTCAGCTCAATAACAGGTCGCTTACTCCTATACACAGTGCCCAAAGACAAGTAGTGTATGCCAGTGGTTCTCAACCTTTTCAGGCCGTGACCCCCGAAATAATCGTATTTGAACTGGGGACCCCCCACCCTGACAAGTACTAAGAGTTGAGGAATTTTGTATAACACGGTTCTATTTTGAAAATAGCTGATCTACATTGTGAGCATGTAGATCTGCTATTTTCACAATTTCTACTTCTAATATTTGACAATTTGGCCAATGTTTAATTTGTCATTTCAGAGGTATTAACAAAATCAATAACCAAAGACAATGCAAAGCTATTTTTCCAGGACCTTCCGGGACCCTTGATCAATTCCAAAACATTTCCAGTACTCGAAAAATATTTTTCTAATTTCTAAATCTTTCCAGGAAATTCATGACCGTGGGAACCCTGCTTTTAGTACGACTGGTGAAACAGGACTGGCGGAAGTGCCTAAGTGTGGGAGGCACTCTGCCACTCAAAGTGACTACTGACCAATCACAGCGTGTCTTTTTCCGGGACTTACATTCAATTAAAAGGAGCTTTATTGGCATGAGGAGACAAACGTTTACATTGCCAAAGCAAGTCCCTCTGGGAAAGAGGGAGTCCCACATCTGATTGGCCTACCGAACATCCCCTTCTGTGACGCATTAGGAAGCCAGTCCTTTTTTACCAATGCCTGACCTTTCTATGTCTATGCCTGGAATGACCACTAGTTCTTATGGGGACATGTTAGTGGGACGGACCTGAAGCCAGCTGGTCCTTGTTGCTCTCAACAGCGAACTGCATGCGTTGAGTCTCCTTTAATGCACCTACACACACACACACACACACACACACACACACACACACACACACACACACACACACACACACACACACACACACACACACACACACACACACACACACACACACACACACACACACGCGCGCACGGGCGCACGCGCACGCACACGCGCACACTCACACACGCACACATACACACACACACACACACACGCACACACACACGCACACAAACGCACACGCACACACACACACACACAATTCATTATTATACCAGTAAGACATCCTAAATCGGGAGCTAAGTGAGGTTGCATACACAAACTTTAGAAGGCAATGGTAGGGCAAAATCTGGAGGAGCAGTGTCCAAAAAGGTGTTTTTCAAAAATCGGCCAGATGGTGGCGCTATATGGGACAGATCCATGTTGATGACATGACTTTAGACATACTGTGTACCGATTTTGTGTGATTTTAGGGCAAAAATTTTAGGAGCAGTGACCAAAAATGGTGAAATAATTCAAGATAAAATACAACTAGAAAAAGTGTACAGGTCTCTGCCAGGTCAGGTAGCTATTAGCTATTATTGTAGCCTCCTGGTAGAAAATCTACAAGCCCACAACACATTAAGGCAGCGGCGTGTTGTGGGCGGGCGTGTTGTGATGTATCGATGTGCCAATGTTTCGAGCGGCCAGTAGTCTGAACCCGGGGTGAACGCCAACCTGCCGACACAGGTGAATGCTAACCTGGTGAATGTTAACTCAAAGCCTAAACTGTGTGTGTGTGTGTGTGTGTGTGTGTGTGTGTGTGTGTGTGTGTGTGTGTGTGTGTGTGTGTGTGTGTGTGTGTGTGTGTGTGTGTGTTTGGCCTCTGACCTTTACTCAGGGTCATGGAGGAGGTCAGGGTCTCGTTGGCCTGAGAGAGAGATTCCTCCAACGATGAGAGACGGAGTCCTGTTTGTGCATCTGGAACGTACACACACACACGCACGCACGCACACACACACACACACACACACACACACACACATAAGAGGTCCGATATTCCCTAATAACAGACCTCTGCTAATCAAAGACTCAGAACACCTGCTGCAGTCAGGCTGTACTATGTGCATCTTGTGCTGTAACCAACATGTCAGCCATGTAAACAAACACACAGCGTATCCAACATGTCAGCCATGTAAACAAACACACAGCGACATTTAGAACGAAACGTTGCTCTGAAGAATGTTTTTAAAAATATTTAAAGCGAGAAATAGACGACGTAGTATCAGAAAATGGACCTTATCTAATCGACCGTGTCGCGCTGGGGGGACGCCCAGCGCAACACTTGTGGAACACTTCCAGCCGCCTGTAAACAAGGAAATACTTTGTTTTGTTTTTAGTTTTGAGTCAAATTATTAATTTTATTTAGTAGCCGGGTAATAAGCGGGATAATGAATGGCTCCTTGGTGAATGACGATAGATAACATCCCTTCGGCCTGATATCTCCCCTCTGCTGGCGCCTCGGGGAGTTATCAGGCCGTCGGTCTGTTATGTACCGTCAATCCCCGCGGAGCCATTCATTATCCCTTACTTGTTGGACTGTAATAAATGAAAGAGTTTGTTTGGAATTGGAACATCTGAGATCAATAATATATCAGTATTCTGATATTGACCCCACAGGCGGCATTAAAGGGACAGCTCACTCCAAACATGACTTTGAGGAGACTCTTTGTGTCTCCATAGGGAACACAGCAAGGCTGTTGTTTTTGAAAAGGTCCTTGGTCTACTTAGGTTTTTTTAATCGCTACACAGCATGTCTACACTCATGTCTTCAACGGGAGGCTCTCTCCATTCCGACATGTCGCCACTCCGAAATTGACTTCTTATTGTCGTGGCGACACTCCCATAGGGGTTAGGTTTAGGGTTAGGGTTAGAGATAGGGTTAGTGTTGGAATGGAGACATGTCGGAAAGGAGACATGTCGGAGTGGCGGGATGCACTCGTCTTCAACATGGATCTGTCCCATATAGCGCCACCATCAGGACGTTTTTTTTTTCAAACACATTTTTGGACACTGCTCCTACACATTTTGCCCTAAAATCACGATTAGGGAGTCTTACTGGTTTTAGATGACTATTTCTAATCATTTTATTGATACCATGTGCTGTCCTTGCTCATTGTAAATCTCTCTGGATTAAGTAGGCATGATAAATGCCTAAATACATTTTCATTGTACCCAGGGTCAGGGTTACAGTTTACAGTTTACAGTTTAGGCATTTAGCAGACGCTTTTAATCCAAAGCGACTTAGAATAAGCAGATAATACATCACTGTAATAAACAAGATCAGGGACGTGCTGGCCATTGGGAAAAGCGGGACAACTCCCGAACGGCCGGTTCATTCCCGGCCGGTTCAGGCCGGCCATTAGGAAAAAAAAATCAAATAAAATGTCGGCCTTCGTTCCATTTTGGGGGCTGGGCGGCCAACAAAGTAAATCGTCACTGTCGTCAGAAAACCTGTTATCTCCAAGTTTCAAATTTGTAAATCTTTTCGCAAAGCCCGGCTTCATCATACAAGGCCGTCGCACAAAAGTAGTGAAAACAGCAGATCTACAAGCACACAACGCCTCGCACCGCGAGGCGGTGTGTGCTTGTAGATCGGCTGTTTTCACTAGTTTAAATCGTATTATTTAATATGGTTTTGGACGTACAAGGTTTCCACCCGACAACGACGAAATATAACTCATGTAATTGGCCCACTGGCTTGTCACTTGTCATGATCTGAAATGGCAAATCTTTGAGTAGCAGCAGCACACAATGAGGGCCTCTACAATTCCGGGCTGAATCAGGAGACCAGCGCGTCCCTGAACAAGATAACATGTCAGAACATCAACAACGATATAGCAAATGCATATGAATATCAATCTAAAAAAAACAATCTAGGTACAGAGTACTCACTGCTGACAGCCAGAGCGATGATGATTGACAGGACGACGACAGCTGTGACCACAGGCAGCAGAACCTCTCTGAGTCTCCATCTCATGGAGAACACCTGGAGCCTGTTGGAGGGAGAGTCTGTACACACACACACACACACACACACACACACACACACACACACACACACACACACACACTGTTAGACCTGGAGCCTGTTGGAGGGAGAGTCTTTACACACACACACACACACACACACACACACACACACTGTTAGACCTGCAGCCTGTTGGAGGGAGAGTCTGTACACACACACACACACACACACACACACACACACACACACACACACACACACACACACACACACACACACACACACACACACACACACACACACACACACACTGTTAGACCTGGAGCCTGTTGGAGGGAGAGTCTGTACACACACACACACACACACACACACACACACACACACACACACACACACACACACACACTGTTAGACCTGCAGCCTGTTGGAGGGAGAGTCTGTACACACACACACACACACACACACACACACACACACACACACACACACACACACACACACACACACACACACACACACACACACACACACACACACACACACACACACTGTTAGACCTGGAGCCTGTTGGAGGGAGAGTCTGTACACACACACACACACACACACACACACACACACACACACACACACACACACACACACACACACACACACACACACACTGTTAGACCTGGAGCCTGTTGGAGGGAGAGTCTGTACACACACACACACACACACACACACACACACACACTGTTAGACCTGCAGCCTGTTGGAGGGAGAGTCTGTACACACACACACACACACACACACACACACACACACACACACACACACACACACACACACACACACACACACACACACACACACACACACACACACACACACACACTGTTAGACCTGGAGCCTGTTGGAGGGAGAGTCTGTACACACACACACACACACACACACACACACACACACACACACACACACACACACACACACACACACACACACACACTGTTAGACCTGGAGCCTGTTGGAGGGAGAGTCTGTACACACACACACACACACACACACACACACACACACACACACACACACACACACACACACACACACACACACACACACACACACACACACACACACACACACTGTTAGACCTGGAGCCTGTTGGAGGGAGAGTCTGTACACACACACACACACACACACACACACACACACACACACTGTTAGACCTGGAGCCTGTTGGAGGGAGAGTCTGCACACACACACACACACACACACACACACACACACACACACACACACACACACACACACACACACACACACACACACACACACACACAGTTAGACCTGCAGCCTGTTGGAGGGAGAGTCTGTACACACACACACACACACACACACACACACACACACACACACACACACACACACTGTTAGACCTGGAGCCTGTTGCTGGGAGAGTCTGTACACACACACGCACGCACACGCACGCACGCACGCACGCACGCACGCACGCACGCACGCACGCACGCACGCACGCACGCGCACGCACGCACGCACACACATGGCACACACATGGAAAGTTTCAGGTGTGTGCCATTCTTTTCTTTTTTTTAAGATTCGTTTTTTGGGCTTTTATGCCTTAATTAATAGTACAGTACTGACAGGAAATAGGGAGAGAGATGGGGAGTGACACACGGCAAAGGTCGTCCGGATCGGGAATCGAACCGGCGACGCTGGCAGGCATCCATGCCTGGCGGTAGCCTGACACTTCAGTCCGCACATCACCCCCCCCTGTTGGTGTAGTGTGGTGTGAGATGTCGGACGCTAGCAGTCAGGCAAGCCTGGCGGTGCCTAAGTGGTATTTGCCTAGTAGGCCACCGGGCGCCCCAGGTGCATGTGCCATTCTGACTAAATCTTCTAGCTATTCAGTAGCGAAGTGTGATGTCACTTCCGTGAAATGGCGTGAAATGTCGCCCTCTACGGGGTTCATGCTGGTATTGTTTTGTATTCAAATCGCCATTGGGGAATTTGCGATCACCGCATATAAGAACTGTGTTAAAAATATAAACACACCATGCTCTCGGATTGACCCAAATGGATATGAAGCATCGACTAAGGTGGAAATGTACAGATTTACCCAAAGAGTAACACAATAAACGCTAGAAACGAGTTACACAGGCTATATCAGATATGAATGAATATCATAAACTATGCAGAACCCCCCCGCTGACAGAAACGCGCACATGGTGTGTTTATTTTTTTAACACAGTCCTTATATGCGGCGATCGCAGATTCCCCAATGGCGATTTGAATACAAAACAATACCAGCATGAACCCCCTAGAGGGCGACATTACGCACAAATGACGACATGGCTTCGTTTCTCTATTGACCAAGGACCTCCGATGTAAACAAAACCGTAAAAGGACTTACGGTAAGTGTTCTAAAAACCTGTTTTTATTTTTGTCCTGAAAGTGTAACACTTTGGGCATGGCTGGTTTCTGTGCAACAGCAGAGATATAGTATGTGGGTGGCAGTGACTGAGGAGGTAGAGCGGCCACTTGGGAACCAGAAGGTTCCCAGTTCGATCCCGGGCTATCCCAGAGTGTCCTGACCCCCCCCCCCCCCCCCCCCCCCCCACGCATGGTTTCCTCTGACATCACTGTATGAATCAATGTAAAGACACTTGGATAAAGTCATGTGATCACCAACATATATTTATTGTAATCCTGTCCAGGCCTTTCCTGTCTGTTCTGTCAGCGTGTCAACATGTTGGGGTCAAAGTGCAGCTTTTGGGCTGTGTGTGCTTTTACTGGGCCGGGATGAGGCAACGCCAAATGCTGCCCTGAAATCTATGTTATCTGCTGCTTAGATTCACACAATGATCACCCATAAATAAATCTACATTATCTGCTGCTTAGATTCACACAATGATCACCCATAAATAAATCTACATTATCTGCTGCTTAGATTCACACAATGATCACCCATAAATAAATCTACATTATCTGCTGCTTAGATTCACACAATGATCACCCATAAATAAATCTACATTATCTGCTGCTTAGATTCACACAATGATCACCCATAAATAAATCTACATTATCTGCTGCTTAGATTCACACAATGATCACCCATAAATAAATCTACATTATCTGCTGCTTAGATTCACACAATGATCACCCATAAATAAATCTACATTATCTGCTGCTTAGATTCACACAATGATCACCCATAAATAAATCTACATTATCTGCTGCTTAGATTCACACAATGATCACCCATAAATAAATCTACATTATCTGCTGCATAGATTCACATAATGATCACCCATAAATAAATCTACATTATCTGCTGCTTAGATTCACACAATGATCACCCATAAATAAATCTACATTATCTGCTGCATAGATTCACATAATGATCACCCATAAATAAATCTATATTATCTGCTGCATAGATTCACATAATGATCAACCATAAATAAATCTACATTATCTGCTGCATAGATTCACACAATGATCAACCATAAATAAATCTACATTATCTGCTGCATAGATTCACATAATGATCACCCATAAATAAATCTACATTATCTGCTGCATAGATTCACATAATGATCACCCATAAATAAATCTATATTATCTGCTGCATAGATTCACATAATGATCAACCATAAATAAATCTACATTATCTGCTGCATAGATTCACATAATGATCACCCATAAATAAATCTACATTATCTGCTGCATAGATTCACATAATGATCACCCATAAATAAATCTACATTATCTGCTGCATAGATTCACATAATGATCACCCATAAATAAATCTACATTATCTGCTGCATAGATTCACATAATGATCATCCATAAATAAATCTACATTATCTGCTGCATAGATTCACATAATGATCACCCATAAATAAATCTACATTATCTGCTGCATAGATTCACATAATGATCACCCATAAATAAATCTACATTATCTGCTGCATAGATTCACATAATGATCACCCATAAATAAATCTACATTATCTGCTGCATAGATTCACATAATGATCACCCATAAATAAATCTACATTATCTGCTGCATAGATTCACATAATGATCATCCATAAATAAATCTACATTATCTGCTGCATAGATTCACATAATGATCACCCATAAATAAATCTACGTTATCTGCTGCTTGGATTCACACAATGATCATCCATAAATAAATCTACATTATCTGCTGCTTAGATTCACACAATGATCACCAAAATATACATAAATCTCCTCAGCATCCGTATTCTATATGGGGAACAAATCACTGGAAATAGCAGACAAGCTCATTGTCGGTCAGGCTATGAACTACGGTATATAAACCTGTTTCTTGGCGTTATTTGATTTCAAAAAGTGTATATTTTTACTTAACTTTAAACCTCAAACATAGCAGACAACAATCATGGTTGAAGGAAACAACGCCTCCTCCAAATCGAGCGGCTTCCTATAATAGCTGATACAGAGCAGTACCTTGCTAACTGTTTGGCCCTCCTTTTGGAGAGGCCGGCCATTTGAAGGCCCCTCACAACCAACTTGTGCTAGGGCACAAGTTGGTTGTGAGGGGCCTTCAAATGGCCGGCCTCCCAAAGATAAAAACCAAAAGTTTGCATCTGTAGCCTAGCTGTGAGATGGTCTGCTCTTAGCGGATGATATTTTAACACTTTGGTTAAGAAGGCTTCCTCTAAGCTGTAATCAAAGGTACAGCTGACCTGGAGAATAAACACATCACACACACACACACACGCGCACACACACACACACACACACACACACACACACACACACACACACACACACACACACACACACACACACACACACACACACACACACACACACACACACACACACCTTTGTTCCAGAAGCTGCTCTCGTCTCCTGCTTCGTCGTGATATTCGGTCGTCATGACGATTCCACCTCAGGATCTGTGTCTCCGTCTTGCCTCTGTGGGAGGTCTGGTAGATCTGGTAGGTCTGGTAGGTCTAGTAGATCTATAGTAGGTCAGTGTGGTAGGGTCAGTCAGTCAGTCAGTCTGTCTGTCAGTCAGTCTGTCTCTGCTCGGTCAGTGATGTTAAAGTGCTTCAGTCTGAATGTCACATCTGCTCCATCGGTCAGCGACCCTCACTGTGGACTCTGAACTGTAATGTGTGTGTGTGTGTGTGTGTGTGTGTGTGTGTGTGTGTGTGTGTGTGTGTGTGTGTGCGTGCATGCATGCGCGACCTGCGCGTGTGCGTGCGTGTGTGGCGGAGAGAGAGTCGCAGCCCCATGAAGCCTCAAAAGTCTAGTATCTGCCCTTGTTCCATAGGGATATCCCTTTGGAGTAATGGTTAAGATATTGGACTTTCACGCGGGAGACCCGGGTTCGAAGCCGGGTGGGGAGGTTCACATCACCTCTGTTACGTGTGTGTGTGTGTGTGTGCGTGTGCGTGCGTAGTAATTGTTGATTCTGACAGGAAATGTAGTTTTAATTTTGGTCATAGTCTTTTTAATCACATTATAAGTTTAGTGTGACTGCTGCAACTTTATTGCAATTGTTATTTTCTATTATTTTATATTTGTATTTAATTTTCCAAGAGTGTTAGGATGTTGCGTTCTTGTCTCATTGATGTCACTTCCGGTCTATGACAGACCATATATGGCAACTGTCAGTCAATAGCAGCTCACTCCTCAGTCTTGGTGAATGGAGACATGAAGTGTTTGGTCTCAGTGCAGCTGACAGGTTCGTTGTTTGAACACCAACATTTATACAGTTTCAAGTTCATATTTAAAGGTGCTATAGTCAACTTTTTCTTGAAAAACGGATGCTAAAATAAAAATAATGTTTCAAAAATATTTTATAAATAAAATAAGCTTCATATATGTGTTTCTATTAAAGAATGACCACAAAAAGCATAACATAATGATAAAATAATTAGGGCTGGGATGCGATTAAAACTTTTAATCTAATTAATTACACACTCTGTGATTAATTAATCGCAATTAATCGCATTTTAATCGCACATTGATATTTGACCTGAGAAGCATTTTTTTTCAAATAAAACACATTTTGTTGTAC
This sequence comes from Nannobrachium achirus, assembly GCF_963921795.1. Classification (NCBI taxonomy): domain Eukaryota; kingdom Metazoa; phylum Chordata; class Actinopteri; order Myctophiformes; family Myctophidae; genus Nannobrachium; species Nannobrachium achirus. Next base: position 1,749,105 of record NC_137821.1, on the reverse strand, counting down.
GAGGAAATCAACAAGTGCATTTTTTAAATCTAAATTTCCATCCACTGGACCAAGCAAATCGCTCTGATCGGCTACTTCTCCCTTTGCGTTTGTTGTCTCTTCTTGGTTGGTGCATCGCTATGATCGGTACGCCCGAAACTGAAGGTTCTGTGGTGCAAAAACTAAGTGCGATTAAAATGCGTTAATTTTTACGTTAATCGCAATTAATCAGCTAAAGTCCCAGCCCTAAAAATAATAATTTGTGCCATTGTCAGACCGACACTTTGTTTCCATTCTAGTCTATAGACTAGGATGTAAACAAAGCTATAGACTAGGATGTAAACAAAGTGACACTTTGTTTCCATTCTAGTCTATAGACTAGGATGTAAACAAAGCTATAGACTAGGATGTAAACAAAGTGACACTTTGTTTCCATTCTAGTCTATAGACTAGGATGTAAACAAAGCTATAGACTAGGATGTAAACAAAGTGACACTTTGTTTCCATTCTAGTCTATAGACTAGGATGTAAACAAAGCTATAGACTAGGATGTAAACAAAGTGTCGGCCCTACAATGAAAAAGCTGACTATAGCTCCTTTAAGTTGTATCTTTATTTGGTTATAAGTTTAATTGATGGATTGTATTGTTTTCTTTCAGTTTGTTTGTTATTGATTGTTGTTGTTTTGGGGATTCTTGGACCTTCATTCCTTTCGCACAAGTTACATGCAGCCAGAGAGTTAACTTGGTTTATATGTGATTTAATGTATTTTCTTTCTATTTTGAGTTGTGTTTAGTGTTTATTTTGTCCTGATTATACTTATCGTCATTGTCGGGCAGAAACCTTGTATCTCCAAGTTTCAAATTTGTAAATTTTTTCGCAAAGTAAAGCTCTGCTTCATCATATGGCATAGCTCAAAAGTAGTGAAAACAGCTGATCTTCAAGCACGAGGCGTTGTGTGCTTGTAGATCGTCTGTTTTCACTAGTTTATATCATGTTAAAAATGATAAATACAAAACAAACGGTTTTGGACATACAAGGTTTTCACCCGACAACGATGTTATGTTGTGTTTGACAGTTTTGAGGGTGTTTAATGTGTTGTTAAATAAACATCTGTGAAAGGAAACACACCTGACTCATCTCATCTGTGGAAGGAGTGACATTTAGTTTTAGTCACATTTTAGTCATCTGAAAAGTTTTATTTTAGTCAGTTTACAGAAAATGCAATTTACAAAAATGTATTTTGTCAGGCCTTGATGACGTTGTATAATGCCTGATTTTACATTTGGTTGCATACTGAAAACAGCCGATCTACAAGCTCACAATGCGTTGCACTACTGCGCGTGCGCGCACCCGTTGTGAGCTTGTAGATCTGCTATTCTCACCTGAGCGCAACCAGCGAAAAGAAAAGCTTGGGCACGATATGAGGCAGAGAGTGCAGAACGGATGGACTTCCGCTGTGATTTCTTTTCTTTTTTTCAGGATATCACAGATTTTTTGATTACTTGCAGGGGTTGACACTAAGGTCTCAGAGGCACTTGCCCATCAGGCAAGTACAGGTCATGTTCTACTTGCCCAAAGGTCAAGGCCACTTGCCCGAAAAGTAAATTGTCCATTATAAAATGTCAATGATAGGTAAGATTTTAATTACAGCTCAATGTAACACTTGTTTCTTTACTTCCCGGGGCTGTGCGATAAAAAATAAATAAAGTCTATGGGTTGGTTCTCTTTTCACTGTGACATCACAGGTGACATCACCTATGTAAACGTCCATATATGGGTAATGGGTATGCCTTTTATGCCCATATATGAAGATCCCTGATGTCATCGATCTGGCCGGATGGCAAAGGCATGGCCCATGTCTGTGTGGCTGGTTCAGATCTGATCTCCATGTATGGGCATAACATATTTTGTATGTATATGGATAGGCTACATATTATTATTAATAAAGGGTAATGGTAATGCCCATATATGGGCATGTTTTGACATAACATTGTTGATCTTCATGCAGGGGTCTCCATATATGGGTAACTGGTCCGATATACATCACTGGCCAGATGGTCAAGAATTGGCGCAACCTCTCCCTTTAGAGCGAGGTTACATGTCGCCCTGAAGCATCTTACTAGTATACATGTATATTCTTTTTTGTATTCGTCGCATTCCTAAGACAAAATTGTGATTATAGTAAATTTACCCGCATTGATTCCGGATGGGGAAACCATCAGGGTACTTTGATCATAGGGTTATTACTATAATCACATTATTGTCTTAGGAATGTCTCCATGGCGAGAGAAGAATCAATAGTAAAAGAATCATTTTGGGGGTGAACTTCTCCTTTAAGTGCTTTTCTCTTAATTCTCTCATTCTCTGTCCATGGTGCTGAAGAGGGCGGCACTGGGATTATTTTCTTTAAAGCCTATTTGATTTTTTTTTATACATATTTGTATTATTATTAGGCTACCATTGAGAAGCATTCCTTGTTTGATAAATACCAACTGTTTATAGGCTATTACATTCCCCATTTTCTTTAACAGTTTTTATCTTATTTTAAAAGATTTGGCAATGTAAAAAAATACATAGGGGGAGAGCGGGGTAAACTGAGACACCGGGTAAACTGAGACACTCCATTTATCTTGGCAATGGAACACATTTGTGGTCATGTGACCATTATATTTTCAAGCCCCTTGAATTTCCCACTTGTCATGAAAAGAGAGACCTGATAGTGCTGTAGAAAACATGCTTTTTTCACAAAAATGTGTTTTTTGCATGTAAAAGTAAATGTTCTTGCTGTCAACATAATCAGCTGTTGTGTCAAAGCAAATTGATGCAGGGAGAACATTTTATATCATACATGTTGATGAACTACCAACTTATAAATCCATGTGATAGACGCTAGCTGAAGATTACCCTGAATTGATAAAAATATCCCTTTTCCCAAAATGTGGCTGTGGGGTAAAGTGAGACAATTGCTTCGGGGTAAAGTGAGACACTATCTCACATTATCCCAACATGACAGGGAGAAAGCTGTAAAAACCTGATTAAAGGGTGTACCTAAGTCTCAGTTGATTCTTATGTATTTTCCCCTGTATAATCCATTTCTGATATACATTTCTTTGTATTGTGCATAATTAATGAGATAATATAGCATAGTTGACTAAATATGCTAATTATTTCATTAGTTATGCACAATACAACAATATACTTTGCAGAAATAGATTCTACAGGAAACATTACATGAGGATCAACTGAGGAAAGTTTGGTAAACCCTTCTATCAATTTTTATAGGGTTTTTAGTTTTTTCCTTCTGCCCATGTGTCACATTATTTGACACATGGGTGGAAATGACAGGACAAAGCCTATTAAAAGAATGTCTGCTATGTACATTTTTGTATTGCGCATATTTAACCCGGTTAACCAGGTTTTTGTGTTTTTATGGTAGTTTTAAAGTGAAAAAAGTGAGTGGATCACTTTACCCCGTTGATTTCTCTGGTCTGTCTCAGTTTACCCCGGTCCTGGCGTAAACTGAGACACAAGACCCCTTTTTTTTTTAAAACAATCATATTTTATCTGACTTTTGTCTTGAATATGTTCTGATAACTTCCAGTGTTTAACCCCCCGGCTCCACCGGGCGCGTCGAGCGTCGCGTCAACGTCAACGCAGGGAACGCTCCCGTTTTAATCAATGAAGGGTGCTCCACTGCCGACGTCAACGTCCGCGTCGGACGCTCAAATTCGCCCCGGTTCATTTTTTGACGGCGTCCGACGCCGGCACGACGCCGTCATTTTGGTGGAGCCGGGGGGTTAGGAAACATCCCAAATTACTGGGAAATGTGTACATTTTTACTGATATATCTGGTTATCACATGATGATAACCAGCCTGTTGGCAACTGTGATTTAAACAAACAACAACACATTTTGCTCTGTGGATAGTCTGGTAGTGATGCGAGGTTAGTAAATGGTTGCATTAACTATCCATTGTTCTTCGTCACTGTATGTCTTTCCAGATATTATGCAGGTCATATGTTATCATCATAAACGTATGGGCATCTCTATTTTTGTGATGTGCAGCGTTCGCGTTCTCTGATGTGGTCTAGTCGAATATGTTGAAACTTGAATAAACGAAGACGCTTAATGTTTTCTACAACAATTAAAAGATGCATTTTAGTTTAGATTAGAACCAGGCTTTATGGAGTACAAATAAGCACATACTTCCTGCCTCTGGGTTTCTAAAGGCCTCTCCACACCAAAAAGTCTGCAAAGAACTTGCAAAGGACTGCAAAGAACTGCAAAGAACTTGCAAAGGACTGCAAAGAACTGCACAGAAGTGAAGTGTAGTCAGCAGTCGACCTGAGCAGTCGCATTTTCGCTCCGTCCAGGGACAATGGAAAGGAAGGATACTTTTTCTTCTTTTTTTCCTATTGTTTCTTTTATGGTTTGCCGACTCGTGGAACGCTCATAAATTGTATATACGGAGAATTATGTGCGGAATGGAGAGGAATCACGCAGTGTTTTTTTTCCTTCACGTTGGATCGGAGGATTCGGAGCCAAAACATCTCGGCTTCGGTAAACTGACGGTCCTTGGGACGCTGCTGCTGACTAAGAACAAACCCCAGATAGGCAGAATGGACAGACGGTCCATCATTTACTTTATTCTGCTTCTTTCTGGTGATATTGAGGTTCATCCAGGTCCCGTAGTCACTCGGCAAGCCGCCCGTCTCACGAGGGAATTACAGCTGCTTTCCGAGACAAAGAACCCCAGCGGAGGAAACATCGACACGGGTTCTACTGGTGACGAGTGCTATGGCTGCCCACGCGGCTCTCTACAGCAAAGCTCCAACATTGAGGCTACTCGTGACCAGCTCGCGGCCGTGGTTTTCGAGCCGCCGCCCGATAACAACAGCGCCGACGTGGACCTGGATGTCCCCCTGCCGCCCCCCCTCGTCACCGAGGATGCTGGTGCCCAGCTCGCAGCCGCTGGATCGCCGGAGATGTCCGTCGAGCCGGATGCCCCCCCGCTGGTCCCGCCACCCCCCAGGGATCGTGATCAGTCGTGGCTGGCGCAATATCTTGGCTTTGAAGCTGTCGGCGCCGCCACACCGACCCCCCGTGCGGTCGAAAAGGCATGGATCTCCTCCTGTTTGAGCTCACAGTCAACACAGGAACCTGAGCTCCCCCCCACCCCCACCCCCCCCACCCCCACACAGGAACCTGAGCTCCCCCCCACCCCCACCCCCACCCCCACCACCGCTCCCCCACTTCAGTCTCAACTACAACCGGACTATGATGACCACCTCCCCCCCACGACAAACTTTCCTGTCTCGGTCGTAGACAAAGAGCCCCCCAGCTCCGACGATGGCTCGATCACTACAGAGAACATGCACTCTGTTGTTTTTGCCAAACCAGGACTTCGTCATGTCCATTTAAACATCAATAGCTTGAATCCCAAAAAGCTGGAGTTAATTAAGGGAATGTTTCATGACGGTAAGGCAAAGATTTTATCCTTCTCTGAAACTAAACTTGATGACTCGTTTACGGATGCTAGCATTGAAATTGCCAACTATACTGTAATCAGGAATGATAGAAACAGGTATGGAGGCGGAGTTTGCATGTATGTACATAATGATGTCAATTTTATCCCCCGTCCAGACTTACACCACAGTTCACTTGAGACAGTATGGATTGAGGTAATCTTTGAACATGCAAAAAACATACTAATATGCGCTGTCTATAGACCACCTGATCAGAATGATTTCTTTGAGCTGTTTGATGAGAGCTTAGCAAAGGTGGACGGTACTGAGTATCACATTTTGGGCGACTGGAATGTGGACGTTTTGCGTAAAGAAGCACCCATGTTCAAGTCCTTTGATGTGTTATGCAATCAGTACAGCCTCACTCAGCTTGTCACAGTACCCACCAGGGTGACAGAGCACTCTCAAACCCTCATAGATCTCGTCGTAACCACTGACAAGTCCAAAGTCACCGCTAGCGGGGCTATTGTATGCGGTCTTAGTGATCATTATATGATCTACTCTACCCGAAAAATACACAAACCCAAGGCTAGTGGCCACAGAACTGTCGTTGCTAGAAGCCTGAAGAACTACTCCAGTGAGGCTTTTAATCTCAAACTAGCGGGTGTAGACTTTTCCCCAGAGCTGCACTGTACAGATGTCGTAGAAGCATGGTGTGGTTTTAAAACCAAATTGACCAATGCTCTAGACGACGTGGCCCCCTTGAATACCACCAGGGTTAAAGCCCGCTTAGAGCCATGGTATAACTCAGATATTGCAGAATCAGCTAAACTCAGAGACAAAAAATACGATGAAAAACGAAAGTGCTGCAAAAAGCTCAGTAAAAAATTCAACCCTGGCCTCAAAATCCACGTTGAACATCTTACTGCTCAATGCAAGAAACTTAGAAACCAGACAACCGCCCTAGTTAGATCCGCCAAAAAAAACTACATCGACGACAAAATCGATGAATACAAAAACAAACCACGAGACCTATGGAAGTTGCTTAACAACCAATTAGGCTTAAAATCAAAAACCATATGCCACAACATAAACATCAAAACGGACGCCGCTCTCATTTCTGACAAAGGTGAAGTGGCTACCCATCTTAACAAAACCTTTACCACCACAGCCCGTTCACTGGTCGAAAGACTGGTCGCCCCATCTGGGCGGTATGGTGAAGAATTTGTTAAAAAATTCTACAAAAAACTGGGCGTCAAAAAAGACAGCTTTAAACTTTCCACAGTGACAACTGATGAAGTGTTTAAAAAATTGAGCGCCCTACCTCAGCACAAGGCCACTGGCCTTGATAAAATCCCAGCTAGATTTCTCAGAGATTCAGCCGCCACCATTGCTCCAATCATTACCCACATAATTAACCTTTCCATCGAACAGGGTCATGTCCCCCAGGACTTCAAACTAGCAAAAGTAACCCCCCTGCACAAAAAAGGTAGCAAACTAGACCCTGGAAACTACCGCCCTGTTTCCATTCTTAGCTCCATATCCAAAGTCATGGAGAAAATAGTCTACGAACAGATTGCAAGATATCTCGATGAGAATAATCTGATTTACGAGTTCCAATCTGGATTCAGAAAATCCCATTCCACTGACACATGCCTTCTCTATTTGACTGACCAAATCAAACGCGAAGCGGATCAGGGCAAATATAGTGGCATGGTCATGATGGACCTCCAGAAGGCATTTGACACCGTGGAGCATGCTATTCTGATTGAGAAACTAAAAGCCATCGGTCTTGACAGCGCAGCAGTGAGCTGGATGCAATCTTACCTGGTGGGGAGGGAACTAGTGGTGGAGATTAACGGAACCCTGTCCCCCCCCCTCCCAGTAAGCTGTGGTGTTCCTCAAGGTAGCATACTGGGACCTCTGTTGTTCCTAATATACGTGAACGACATGGCATCTGCTTGCGACTGCAACCTGTTCCTGTTCGCGGATGACTCGGCTCTCCTAGTCTCGGGCAAGGACCACTTGCAGGTTGAAAAGACACTTAACTCTGAACTGAGTAAGATCTGCACATGGCTTAACGACAACAAATTATCAATTCACCTGGGAAAAACCGAGTCCATCCTCTTTGGATCAAATCATAACCTCAAAAAGGTAGATGACTTCACAATCAAAGTGGGTGACAAGGTCATAACACGAAAAAACGAAATCTCTTACTTAGGATGTATCCTTGAAGCTAATCTTTCCAGCGAAAAGATGACTTCAAAAGTAATACAAAAAATCAACCAACGAACTCGTTTCCTACAGAGGATCGCCCCAATGGTCAACTTCAACACACTGAAGACCATAGCTGGTGCAATAATCCAGCCCCTCTTTGACTACGGAGTCCACGTATGGTATCGTGACGCCCCACAAGCCCTTAAAACTAAACTCCAAACAGCCCAAAATAAACTAATTAGGGTCCTGCTTAACCTTCCCTATCAGACTCACCTCACCGCTACTCACCAGTTAAGAGTGGGGTGGCTCAGAGTAGATGACAGAGTACAGCAACTTGCAATGGGCCTGGTGTACAAGATACACTACACCACTATGATACCCAAGTACCTGTCAAAATACTTTATAAACGTTAAGGATGTCCATAATTACAACACCAGAGGCAGTGCCACAGATCACGTTCAACCCAGAGTCAACTCAAAGAAAGGGTCGAACTCGTTCTTCTGCTATACCACAAAAATGTGGAATGCCTTACCGAAGGCCATAAAGGAGTGTGGATCACTAGCATCCTTTAAAATTGCCCTGAAAAACCACTTACAGGCAGCAGCCGTTCGCAACTGGTAAAAAACCTAGCCCAACCCTACCCTCCCTGCCCCTTCCTTGTATATACTTGTATACTTGTATATTCCTTGTACATACTTACTGTCTGTTTAGATTTACTGTATATTCCTTGTATATACTTACTGTTTGTTTAGATTTACTGTTTTCTTTTCTTTTTTTCCCCCTTTTTCTTTACATATCTACTGCATAGTACTGTGTTCTATTTGTCTGTCATTCAATGTTATATGAGATACTTAAATGGTTTCCTGTTGAAATAAGCTTAGTCTTTTCATGGATCTCCTTTTAGTAGACCTTGTACCAGTGAACTGTACCGTCATGAATCTGTACATTTTCCTATGCAAACTTCTAATAAAGCCTTCAATCAATCAATCAATCAATCAATCTGTGAGGCCATGTAGCGTAGTATCGTCACAGGCACAGCCATGCGCTGCGAGGTTCCAGGCTTGCAGATGTGATGAGTTGGTTGAGGCAGTCGTCGCCATCACCGCCGTTGTAGTGTAGCCGCCGTCGCCGCGGTCTGCGGGTTCCTCACGTTGCCACCCGTCTGTCCTCCTCCCTCGACCATCGAGACGCTCGTTGACACTGAAGCTACAGCTCCTCAAAAAAACCTACCTCCGTCGAACGCAACAAAGAGGAAAAATAGGAAAAAACACACAGCTCTTCCACGGTCCCGAGTCCTTTGACAAAAACGACGCCCAAATAAAAATCCTGCCTTCATAGTAAGCCAAAATAGAAAACTCACCACAGGAAAAATACCTGGCGTAGATTAGTACCCATATTAGAGCCCCCACTATTTTTTGACGTATCTTAGAGTCTATATGAGTTCAACTATTTACTCAACTTTGTCGCTTGGAGAGGAGATGTTAAGAAACAGAGTAGCAGGCAATCAGGAACAGACAGGCAAAGATGTTGAGAGATGATTCCAGGTTTATTGTATAGGTGTAGGGAGCCACAGCACAGAGCCGACCATCAGCCTCACGGCTTCCGGCGGAGAAGACATTTCATACAACAATTTGGGCTTTCTTTATACTCTCTCAGAGTTAGCCGAGACAGACATGTTGATTCAGGGGTGAGATTAGGTTTACCATATGGTGGCCGAAGGGGCCTGTGACCCGAAGGCCTTTGTTGACTGAAAACACCTTATCAATAGAACACAGCATGTGACATTCCTACACAAAGACAGTAGCCTGTGACTGTTGCCCCCAGGTGAATGCAAATCGGCTCTTTTGGTGCCGTGCCCGTGGGGGACAGGCAGACAGACCTAAATGCAAATAACAGCAGTTCGGGGTACAAATGATCCGTACAATAAGTACACAAATATGTGAGATATGGTTTCACAGGATACCGCAGTGGCATTGATTTAAAAAGGTTGCTTGTAGTAGCAATAAGAAGTAGTTTAATTGTTGTGGCATTGATTTAAAAAGGTTGCTTGTAGTAGCAATAAGAAGTAGTTTAATTGTTGTGGCATTGATTTAAAAAGGTTGCTTGTAGTAGTAATAAGAAGTAGTTTAATTGTTGTGGCATTGATTTTAAAAAGGTTGCTTGCTATTTTATTATTGATGTACTGTATTGTTGAACTGAGAACAGTAAACTTTACTGTATATATTACATAACTGGCACCGGGTGAAAAATGGGTTCCAAAATCTCCTTTTGGCTGACCTTGTACCAGTGATTTGTGCTGTCATGAAGCAGTGCACACCTCGTGGTGCGCTCTGCTTGCATGTTGGCCATGTGTGGCCTGCTTGAGAGAGAGGCGTCCGTTGGGCTGACTGCTCTCCATTCAGACATGCTGCCATTCCGACATTGACTTCTTATTGTCGGAGTGGCAGCACTTCCATAGAGGTTAGGGTTAGGGTTAGGTATAGGGTTAGTGTCTGAATGGCAACACTTCCATAGGGTTAGAGTTAGGTATAGGGTTAGTGTCTGAATGGCAGCACTTCCATAGGGTTAGAGTTAGGTATAGGGTTAGTGTCTGAATGGCAGCACTTCCATAGAGGTTAGAGTTAGTTATAGGGTTAGTGTATGAGTGGCGGCACTTCCATAGGGTTAGAGTTAGGTATAGGGTTAGTGTCTGAATGGCAGCACTTCCATAGGGTTAGAGTTAGGTATAGGGTTAGTGTCTGAATGGCAGCACTTCCATAGGGTTAGAGTTAGGTATAGGGTTAGTGTCTGAATGGCAGCACTTCCATAGGGTTAGAGTTAGGTATAGGGTTAGTGTCTGAATGGCAGCACTTCCATAGAGGTTAGAGTTAGGTATAGGGTTAGTGTCTGAGTGGCAGCACTTCCATAGAGGTTAGAGTTAGGTATAGGGTTAGTGTCTGAATGGTAACACTTCCATAGAGGTTAGGGTTAGGGTTAGGTATAGGGTTAGTGTCTGAATGGCAGCACTTCCATAGGGTTAGAGTTAGGTATAGGGTTAGTGTCTGAATGGTAACACTTCCATAGAGGTTAGGGTTAGGGTTAGGTATAGGGTTAGTGTCTGAATGGTAACACTTCCATAGAGGTTAGAGTTAGGGTTAGGTATAGGGTTAGTGTCTGAATGGCGGCACTTCCATAGGGTTAGAGTTAGGTATAGGGTTAGTGTCTGAATGGCAGCACTTCCATAGGGTTAGAGTTAGGTATAGGGTTAGTGTCTGAATGGCAGCACTTCCATAGGGTTAGAGTTAGGTATAGGGTTAGTGTCTGAATGGCAGCACTTCCATAGGGTTAGAGTTAGGTATAGGGTTAGTGTCTGAATGGCAGCACTTCCATAGAGGTTAGAGTTAGGTATAGGGTTAGTGTCTGAGTGGCAGCACTTCCATAGAGGTTAGAGTTAGGTATAGGGTTAGTGTCTGAATGGTAACACTTCCATAGAGGTTAGGGTTAGGGTTAGGTATAGGGTTAGTGTCTGAATGGCAGCACTTCCATAGGGTTAGAGTTAGGTATAGGGTTAGTGTCTGAATGGTAACACTTCCATAGAGGTTAGGGTTAGGGTTAGGTATAGGGTTAGTGTCTGAATGGTAACACTTCCATAGAGGTTAGAGTTAGGGTTAGGTATAGGGTTAGTGTCTGAATGGCAGCACTTCCATAGGGTTAGAGTTAGGTATAGGGTTAGTGTCTGAATGGTAACACTTCCATAGGGTTAGAGTTAGGTATAGGGTTAGTGTCTGAATGGTAACACTTCCATAGAGGTTAGAGTTAGAGTTAGGTATAGGGTTAGTGTCTGAATGGTAACACTTCCATAGAGGTTAGAGTTAGGGTTAGGTATAGGGTTAGTGTCTGAATGGCAGCACTTCCATAGAGGTTAGAGTTAGGTATAGGGTTAGTGTCTGAATGGCAGCACTTCCATAGGGTTAGAGTTAGGTATAGGGTTAGTGTCTGAATGGCAGCATGTCTGAATGGAGACATGTAACCACAAGTTGGCACCTCGATAGAGTGCAGTTCCAGTTTAGTCTGGAGTTAAAGGCCCCTTTTTTCCTATTGTTTGTATTTAGAGAATTATTTTTACCCAATATAGTCGTTCTGCCAATGAATTCCTCCCCACATACCGTACATCGCGTGTACCGTACGCACAGTACAATGTGTGTTGTCATTTATAACTTAATATCATGTTATAAACAGAATGGATGAAATGAGGAATTGCAACTTGTGATCCTCCCGTCGTCATGGTAACATGGAGTGGTGGTTTCCTGGAACTTCAATGTGCTTCCTGTCATTCTGTCTGTCTGTCATTCTGTCTGCCTGTCATTCTGTCTGTCTGTCATGGATACGTCACAGAGTGCTGTGCACAAACTGAACTTCTGTTTTAGAAGAAACCAATACCAAACGTATGGAGGGAGGTTGAAATGTTGAGGTCTGATCTGTGGCATAAGTAGTACAAGTACGTATAGCCTATATGTTGCTCATAATATAACATGACCATGGAAGTACATCTGCTTAAAAAACACAATGGTACAGTAGATTAAATAATTAAATAAATAATTAAATAAATAAATATCCCCCCCCCTCCCACACACACACACACAGTCTGAAAGATGATTGACACACAGAGAGCCATTTTGTCACAACGGAGCGGAGATCTGAACCGTCTCAACGCCATTTTATGACAACAGATTAAAGTTTAATTTATTGTGTTTTATACAGAATGAATGCCTCTAGTCTGCTCTTCTAAAGATTAATGTAGGGTAAGTGTGTTTATGCTTTATACAAGAACCAGTTGGTATCGTCTATAAAGGTTTTGTTGAATTTAATACAAACTATGAACTTCTGGTTTTTACCCCTCCCACGCTCACGTCTCTCTCTCTCTCTCTCTCTCTCTCCCTCTCTCTCTCTCTCTCTCTCTCTCTCTCTCTCTCTCTCTCTCTCTCTCTCTCTCTCTCTGTGTGTTAATGATGAACCAACATATTAGACACAGCAGAATAAGCATATATAAGACTATTATATGTAAGACCATTCTATATCCATGTGTGACCAAAGTGATGTGGTGTCGTATATGGCATGTCACATGTGTGACTGCGGACCTATGACAGCCCTCACATTTTCAGGCATGCAAACTTGTAGCTTTTCGGCGAAAATCGCAGTTTTGAATCCAAATTGATCGCTTGTGTGATTCGTTCAGATTCGATGTAAAAATATTTAGGGGGGGTGGGGGGGTGTGGTGTCATCTAGGCTGCGTTGAGCAGCAGTGAGAAGAGGAGCGCTTCTTTCTCCTCTTGGCTCCGTCCGTTTTGTCAGTGCAGTGGTGGTGAAGGTGGATGGGGAATATGGTCGTATTATTTTTGAACAAATCAAGCGCTCGCTTTCTCTTGCCTGTGACGTCAACACCCATGCTTGACTCTGCAGCCGTGCAGCGCTGAGCGGAGCGCTCAGCAGCCAGTCAGCACACAGCCACAGACGGAGCAGAGAGCTCAAACGGAGCACATAGTAAATAAACTTGGCTAGGTTGTCGTTGATAGATAGTGTGGTGTAGTTGTGGATTGGACTTTTTTTTAAGTCGCTTGCATCGCGATGCGGTCGCTATTGTGTTCGGGAGTTGTCCCGCTTTTCCCAATGGCCAGCACGTCCCTGGCAGTTCCAATTAAAAAAAACCTTAATACCTACAGTATTGTGTGGTGCTAAAATGTGTAATTTTTTTCGCAAAGCAAAGCCCTGCTTCATCAGACAAGGTTGTCGCACAAAAGTAGTGAAAACAGCAAATCTACAAGCACACAACGCCTCGCGGTGCGAGGCGTTGTGTGCTTGTAGATCGGCTGTTTCCACTAGTTTAAATCATTTTTTAAATGGTTTTGGACATACAAGGTTTCCACCCAAGAATGACGAAATATAACTCATGTAACTGGCCCACTGGCTTGTCACTTGTCATGATCTGAAATGGCAAATCTTTGGGGGAACTGGGCCGCGTGGTCATTGACAATTTACTCAAATTAAATGTATACGTTGATTAAAAATCAAATGTGTGGGCCCCTCCTCTGTTGTCTTGGCCCACAGATGATCATCATGGCTTAAAATCCGAGCTGGGTAGTGCGTGTCGGGAGGGAGGTGGGGTTATGGTGGAGGGTGAGGGTGGGGTGGGGGGGCCCTAAAAAAAAAGATATCGTCCAAGGGCCCTGGAGGGGGTTAATCCGTCCATGGCGTTGACTGCGTCTCGGTCAGGGCACAGTGGATAGATCGCAGCACGTTGTTATTGACAAGCTCCTAGAGAGTGCTGAAGGAGACTTTTCTAGCAACACAAGATCTGGTTCGGCGACAGTAACATTAGCGTTCAGTTGATTCTTCATATCCATATGAGTCAAACCACTGAGATAATTTGTTTATAATTGGAACACAGTTCTTATATGACGCCATATGAAAAAGGTCTTTGGGAATTCAGAATGGGGGAAGAAAACCGCGAACCACGTAGGATGTGTAAATACGTCACACTTCACTATTCTATGATTTCCATGTGGCAGGGGAATCTTGTTCCTAGAGAGTATAACAGGTTGAAGTACTTGGATAATGCGTGGCCGCATCCCAGGGGGAGGGGCCATTCTATGACATAAGAAACTGGACCCACGTGTCAGTGTGATTAGGCTGGAAGTGGACTGGTGCATAGGTTCTTAAAGGGATATTCAGTGATTGTATTTAATTCAAATAATACATTTTCCATTCATTCTCCTCACTAGAATGTGTGCTGCTGACCATATAAGGACTTCCACCTTGGCCCGTGTTGCGAGCATAGCTAGATTCGGTTTTCAGAGGTGGCCAGCCAGTCCTCGACCAATCAGGGTAGAGTATGGCCGTAGTTATGTATGATGTTTAGTTATGATGGTCAAAATAAAAGTTTTGAGAACCACAGTCGCTCTGAATTAAGAACGTCTGCTAAATGCCTAAATTGTAAACTACTGAACTCATAAAATGCCACAGTCTGGTAGTAAATCAGTATCATACATATCCTGAAGCTGGAGACATAGGAGTACCGATATTCAGTGATTGGGTCTAATGATCAAAACGAGAACATTATAATGGTGTAAAAAATCTATAAAAAACTAAACATTTCCCCACTGTAAGGCCAGTAAGGGACAAGATGACCCCCGGGCACTTTCATTATCACTGAATACACCTTTAAGTTCATTCTGGTTCCTCTTTGGTCACATGATGTCAGTGGAACATGTCTGGTGTAGAACACTTCTGTTCCTTCATTTACAAGCTCCTATTGGTCCAGAGAAGGTCCTGGTGTAGAACACTTCTGTTCCTTCATTTACAAGCTCCTATTGGTCCAGAGAAGGTCCTGGTGTAGAACACTTCCTGTTCCTTCATTTACAAGCTCCTATTGGTCCAGAGAAGGTCCTGGTGTAGAACACTTCCTGTTCCTTCATTTACAAGTTCCTATTGGTCCAGAGAAGGTCCTGGTGTAGAACACTTCTGTTCCTTCATTTACAAGCTCCTATTGGTCCAGAGAAGGTCCTGGTGTAGAACACTTCTGTTCCTTCATTTACAAGCTCCTATTGGTCCAGAGAAGGTCCTGGTGTAGAACACTTCCTGTTCCTTCATTTACAAGCTCCTATTGGTCCAGAGAAGGTCCTGGTGTAGAACACTTCCTGTTCCTTCATTTACAAGCTCCTATTGGTCCAGAGAAGGTCCTGGTGTAGAACACTTCCTGTTCCTTCATTTACAAGCTCCTATTGGTCCAGAGAAGGTCCTGGTGTAGAACACTTCCTGTTCCTTCATTTACAAGCTCCTATTGGTCCAGAGAAGGTCCTGGTGTAGAACACTTCTGTTCCTTCATTTACAAGCTCCTATTGGTCCAGAGAAGGTCCTGGTGTAGAACACTTCTGTTCCTTCATTTACAAGCTCCTATTGGTCCAGAGAAGGTCCTGGTGTAGAACACTTCCTGTTCCTTCATTTACAAGCTCCTATTGGTCCAGAGAAGGTCCTGGTGTAGAACACTTCTGTTCCTTCATTTACAAGCTCCTATTGGTCCAGAGAAGGTCCTGGTGTAGAACACTTCCTGTTCCTTCATTTACAAGCTCCTATTGGTCCAGAGAAGGTCCTGGTGTAGAACACTTCCTGTTCCTTCATTTACAAGCTCCTATTGGTCCAGAGAAGGTCCTGGTGTAGAACACTTCTGTTCCTTCATTTACAAGCTCCTATTGGTCCAGAGAAGGTCCTGGTGTAGAACACTTCCTGTTCCTTCATTTACAAGCTCCTATTGGTCCAGAGAAGGTCCTGGTGTAGAACACTTCCTGTTCCTTCATTTACAAGCTCCTATTGGTCCAGAGAAGGTCCTGGTGTAGAACACTTCCTGTTCCTTCATTTACAAGCTCCTATTGGTCCAGAGAAGGTCCTGGTGTAGAACACTTCCTGTTCCTTCATTTACAAGCTCCTATTGGTCCAGAGAAGGTCCTGGTGTAGAACACTTCCTGTTCCTTCATTTACAAGCTCCTATTGGTCCAGAGAAGGTCCTGGTGTAGAACACTTCTGTTCCTTCATTTACAAGCTCCTATTGGTCCAGAGAAGGTCCTGGTGTAGAACACTTCCTGTTCCTTCATTTACAAGCTCCTATTGGTCCAGAGAAGGTCCTGGTGTAGAACACTTCCTGTTCCTTCATTTACAAGCTCCTATTGGTCCAGAGAAGGTCCTGGTGTAGAACACTTCCTGTTCCTTCATTTACAAGCTCCTATTGGTCCAGAGAAGGTCCTGGTGTAGAACACTTCCTGTTCCTTCATTTACAAGCTCCTATTGGTCCAGAGAAGGTCCTGGTGTAGAACACTTCCTGTTCCTTCATTTACAAGCTCCTATTGGTCCAGAGAAGGTCCTGGTGTAGAACACTTCCTGTTCCTTCATTTACAAGCTCCTATTGGTCCAGAGAAGGTCCTGGTGTAGAACACTTCCTGTTCCTTCATTTACAAGCTCCTATTGGTCCAGAGAAGGTCCTGGTGTAGAACACTTCCTGTTCCTTCATTTACAAGCTCCTATTGGTCCAGAGAAGGTCCTGGTGTAGAACACTTCTGTTCCTTCATTTACAAGCTCCTATTGGTCCAGAGAAGGTCCTGGTGTAGAACACTTCCTGTTCCTTCATTTACAAGCTTCTATTGGTCCAGAGAAGGTCCTGGTGTAGAACACTTCCTGTTCCTTCATTTACAAGCTCCTATTGGTCCAGAGAAGGTCCTGGTGTAGAACACTTCTGTTCCTTCATTTACAAGCTCCTATTGGTCCAGAGAAGGTCCTGGTGTAGAACACTTCCTGTTCCTTCATTTACAAGCTCCTATTGGTCCAGAGAAGGTCCTGGTGTAGAACACTTCTGTTCCTTCATTTACAAGCTTCTATTGGTCCAGAGAAGGAAGCCAATGAGCTTAGACCTACGGATGCTTCTAAATGTCAAGTTGGTCGACACATGTTGTCAATGATTGACAGCCCATATTACTGCAGTCATTCACCCTGGGCTATAGGCTATACTGTATGTCTGGGCACAGCTCCAGCAGCCATGTCACTTTATCATTGTCCACAGACAATCATATATATGGGCTGCTACTGATACATTCCAGAATGATATGGTCTTTATCATTGTCCACAGACAATCATATATATGGGCTGATACTGATACATTCCAGAATGATATGGTCTTTATCATTGTCCACAGACAATCATATATATGGGCTGATACTGATACATTCCAGAATGATATGGTCTTTATCATTGTCCACAGACAATCATATATATATGGGATGATACTGATACATTCCAGAATGACATGGTCTCTGTCTGTTCCTCTGCACCACACTCACAGGCCTTACTAGGAGTGAGGGGTGGGCGATATGTAAGCAATTTACCCCGAGTGAGAGGACATTATGCTCTGATAATGTCCTGTGTTAGGGTGTTATCGGACGAGGCGAAGCCGAGTCCGATAACACCCTAACACAGGACATTATCAGAGCATAATGTCCGACCCCGAGTGGTAAATAGCTTTTCTACCACTTTTTCCCTTATACATGAAAGAAAACACATAGTTGTAACTTGCAAGGATCTTAAGTTACAATCATTATTGCCTATAAAACTTCCGCGAGACAGCAGATAGTTCCACCAACAACATCTTCTACTCACCAACAGATGGCGCCAACTCCATACTAATCCATGCGTCTAGCTTACAGCTAAGCTAACGTCAGTTAGAAGTACCGTTCCGGCCGTAAATAGAGGCTGTTCGCTTCCAGAAAGGCATAGGTTCAGAGAAAAGGGGCTTTAAAGTTGGCGGATTGCATTGGATCCAAATAAATCGGCGACTATAGCATGCACGTTAGTGAACATAGGACCGTTGCCACGGTCATTTGTTGGTTGGGGGAAAGGTGTTCCGACTACCTCCTGAAGTCCCCGGATGTACACTGAGGCTCATTGATCTCGGACAAGTCCTCACACAACTTTGCGGCAGTAGTTCTCTCATAACCTCCGGAATTTAGCCAATCAGAATCCAGTATTTGAACACGTGACTCGAAAAAGTGGTAGAAGGTGATAATTATCGTTGAGACGATACAATGTCTCCACAATATGCCTTTTCAGAGGTATCGTATACATCCTGATACAATTGAGGGAGCATTGTAAGAAATCCTGTTTAATCGTTAATACAGAGAATCATTGCAGAATTCAATTTAAACCTTCATTTTGGTCTAAATCAGTAGTTCTCAAACTTTAAAATGTCAAGGTCTCCACTTAACTCTGACAGTTTACAAATGAAACCAAATGGACCCGTAACATTTGGTTTCATTTGTATACTGTCAGAGTTACATACTTGTAAAGTTCAATTTGGACCCCCCAAAAGGAACCCAGAGAGTCTAGTTTTTCTCAACTTGAAAAATAACCATAAAAACCAATGTGAAAAAAGAATGGTGATAAAATCGTGTATCGTGATACAGCTTGGGAAAATATGGTGATATTGTAATTTTCCATATCGCCCACCCCTACTAGGAGTCAAGCTCCATCTGTACATGGAGTGGAGACGCACAACGCCGGTCTCAAGGCCATTATGCAGGACATTTAATAGCAAATCCTTTGTTTTAAACGGTGTGTCCAGACTGACCTGGGCTTGTTGTTCTTGTGTGCTACCATGCAACTAGTATCTTAGTTAGTTGTATTAGTTAGTTTGTATTAGTTAGTTAGTTAGTTAGTTGTTAGTGTATTAGTTTATTCTGTACCTGGCTTTTATTGTGACCAGAATACATCATTGAGGTGTAAGGTGTGAATACTCTATCACATGCTAAAACAAGATACAACGATGTCATACTTTAGGGGCACGGTGGTGCAGTGGTTAGCCCTTCGCCTCACAGTTGGAAGGTCAGGTTCGATTCCCGCCGGGGGAAGCTGTGGGTGCTGGGGGCGTGTTCCTCCACCCGCGTCATCAGCACCCACACCCTAGGTGGGGTTGGCGATGGGGCCTCTCTGTGGTGAGTTTGCATGTTCTCCCCGTGTCTCCTTGGGCATAGGCCCTCACACAAAAACATGCAGTAGTCCTGGTTTCTCTACTACCTCCCCCTAGCCAGTCAGGTGCTCCCCAATGTCCCCTGGCGCGGCAGGGGGAGAGCGGAAACCAGGACTACAGGTTAGGTAGTCACCGGGTGAGAAAAATGTGTTGCAAAAACGTGGGATAAAAAACATTAAAAAAAAAACAATGTCATACTTTAGTTGGCAGCCACCAGTCCATCCTATTTGATTCCTGTTACACCAACATACACTTACTTCCTCCTCTTGGCCCCCTATGGGACATAAGGCTTCAATGAGTGATCTCCATTGCATTGGATCCCTGGCAGCATGTTGGCCTCTCCCCACCACAGCTTCATCTGCTCCAGCTCTTGTGTCACAGTTCTGCACACAAACGTGCACAGTGCACAGCTGCACGCCATGCTGTATTATGTGCACAACCATTCTGTATTATGTGCACACATGCACACACCTGATGCCTAATCGTATTAACCTTTTTTTAACATTTGGCAAATAGCCAAATGTATTTTTTTCCATGCAGCCTGTCCTCATGTCAGTCATCGTCAGATGATCGTCTATTGTCTGTTTACACTACAGTCATACTCATAATAAAATAATAAGTTGGGAGTTGGAATGAGAAGTCAAGGGACTTGCCCAACTCCTTCCCTGACTGACTGACTGACTGACTGACTGACTGACTGACTGACTGACTGACTGACTGTCTGTCTGTCTGTCTGTCTGTCTGTCTGTCTGTCTGTCTGTCTGTCTGTCTGTCTGTCTGTCTGTCTGTCTGTCTGTCTGTCTGTGTAGAATAGAATAGATGTCTCTCTGTGTAGAATAGAATAGATGTCTGTCTGTGTAGAATAGAATAGATGTCTGTCTCTCTGTGTAGAATAGAATAGATGTCTCTCTGTGTAGAATAGAATAGATGTCTCTCTGTGTAGAATAGAATAGATGTCTCTCTGTGTAGAATAAAATAGATGTCTCTCTGTGTAGAATAGAATAGATGTCTCTCTGTGTAGAATAGAATAGATGTCTGTCTCTCTGTGTAGAATAGAATAGATGTCTCTCTGTGTAGAATAGAATAGATGTCTCTCTGTGTAGAATAGAATAGATGTCTCTCTGTGTAGAATAAAATAGATGTCTCTCTGTGTAGAATAGAATAGATGTCTCTCTGTGTAGAATAGAATAGATGTCTGTCTCTCTGTGTAGAATAGAATAGATGTCTCTCTGTGTAGAATAGAATAGATGTCTGTCTCTCTGTGTAGAATAGAATAGATGTCTCTCTGTGTAGAATAGAATAGATGTCTCTCTGTGTAGAATAGAATAGATGTCTCTCTGTGTAGAATAGAATAGATGTCTCTCTGTGTAGAATAGAATAGATGTCTGTCTCTCTGTGTAGAATAGAATAGATGTCTCTCTGTGTAGAATAGAATAGATGTCTCTCTGTGTAGAATAGAATAGATGTCTCTCTGTGTAGAATAGAATAGATGTCTCTCTGTGTAGAATAGAATAGATGTCTCTCTGTGTAGAATAGAATAGATGTCTGTCTCTCTGTGTAGAATAGAATAGATGTCTCTCTGTGTAGAATAGAATAGATGTCTCTCTGTGTAGAATAGAATAGATGTCTCTCTGTGTAGAATAGAATAGATGTCTCTCTGTGTAGAATAGAATAGATGTCTGTCTCTCTGTGTAGAATAGAATAGATGTCTCTCTGTGTTGAATAGAATAGATGTCTCTCTGTGTAGAATAGAATAGATGTCTCTCTGTGTAGAATAAAATAGATGTCTCTCTGTATAGAATAGAATAGATGTCTCTCTGTGTAGAATAGAATAGATGTCTCTCTGTGTAGAATAGAATAGATGTCTCTCTGTGTAGAATAGAATAGATGTCTCTCTGTGTAGAATAGAATAGATGTCTCTCTGTGTAGAATAGAATAGATGTCTCTCTGTGTAGAATAGAATAGATGTCTCTCTGTGTAGAATAGAATAGATGTCTCTCTGTGTAGAATAGAATAGATGTCTCTCTGTGTAGAATAGAATAGATGTCTCTCTGTGTAGAATAGAATAGATGACTGTCTCTCTGTGTAGAATAGAATAGATGTCTCTCTGTGTAGAATAGAATAGATGTCTCTCTGTGTAGAATAGAATAGATGTCTCTCTGTGTAGAATAGAATAGATGCCTCTCTGTGTAGAATAGAATAGATGTATCTCTGTGTAGAATAGAATAGATGTCTGTCTCTCTGTGTAGAATAGAATAGATGTCTCTCTGTGTAGAATAGAATAGATGTCTCTCTGTGTAGAATAGAATAGATGTCTCTCTGTGTAGAATAGAATAGATGTCTCTCTGTGTAGAATAGAATAGATGTCTGTCTCTCTGTGTAGAATAGAATAGATGTCTCTCTGTGTAGAATAGAATAGATGTCTCTCTGTGTAGAATAGAATAGATGTCTCTCTGTGTAGAATAGAATAGATGTCTCTCTGTGTAGAATAGAATAGATGTCTCTCTGTGTAGAATAGAATAGATGTCTGTCTCTCTGTGTAGAATAGAATAGATGTCTCTCTGTGTAGAATAGAATAGATGTCTGTCTCTCTGTGTAGAATAGAATAGATGTCTCTCTGTGTAGAATAGAATAGATGTCTCTCTGTGTAGAATAGAATAGATGTCTCTCTGTGTAGAATAGAATAGATGTCTGTCTCTCTGTGTAGAATAGAATAGATGTCTCTCTGTGTTGAATAGAATAGATGTCTCTCTGTGTAGAATAGAATAGATGTCTCTCCGTGTAGAATAGAATAGATGTCTCTCTGTATAGAATAGAATAGATGTCTCTCTGTGTAGAATAGAATAGATGTCTCTCTGTGTAGAATAGAATAGATGTCTCTCTGTGTAGAATAGAATAGATGTCTCTCTGTGTAGAATAGAATAGATGTCTCTCTGTGTAGAATAGAATAGATGTCTCTCTGTGTAGAATAGAATAGATGTCTCTCTGTGTAGAATAGAATAGATGTCTCTCTGTGTAGAATAGAATAGATGTCTCTCTGTGTAGAATAGAATAGATGTCTCTCTGTGTAGAATAGAATAGATGACTGTCTCTCTGTGTAGAATAGAATAGATGTCTCTCTGTGTAGAATAGAATAGATGTCTCTCTGTGTAGAATAGAATAGATGTCTCTCTGTGTAGAATAGAATAGATGCCTCTCTGTGTAGAATAGAATAGATGTCTCTCTGTGTAGAATAGAATAGATGTCTGTCTCTCTGTGTAGAATAGAATAGATGTCTCTCTGTGTAGAATAGAATAGATGTCTCTCTGTGTAGAATAGAATAGATGTCTCTCTGTGTAGAATAGAATAGATGTCTCTCTGTGTAGAATAGAATAGATGTCTCTCTGTGTAGAATAGAATAGATGTCTCTCTGTGTAGAATAGAATAGATGTCTGTCTCTCTGTGTAGAATAGAATAGATGTCTGTCTGTCTCTCTGTGTAGAATAGAATAGATGTCTCTCTGTGTAGAATAGAATAGATGTCTCTCTGTGTAGAATAGAATAGATGTCTGTCTCTCTATGTAGAATAGAATAGATGTCTCTCTGTGTAGAATAGAATAGATGTCTCTCTGTGTAGAATAGAATAGATGTCTATCTGTGTAGAATAGAATAGATGTCTATCTGTGTAGAATAGAATAGATGTCTCTCTGTGTAGAATAGAATAGATGTCTATCTGTGTAGAATAGAATAGATGTCTATCTGTGTAGAATAGAATAGATGTCTCTCTGTGTAGAATAGAATAGATGTCTCTCTGTGTAGAATAGAATAGATGTCTCTCTGTGTAGAATAGAATAGATGTCTCTCTGTGTAGAATAGAATAGATGTCTCTCTGTGTAAAATAGAATAGATGACTGTCTCTCTGTGTAGAATAGAATAGATGTCTCTCTGTGTAGAATAGAATAGATGTCTCTCTGTGTAGAATAGAATAGATGTCTCTCTGTGTAGAATAGAATAGATGCCTCTCTGTGTAGAATAGAATAGATGCCTCTCTGTGTAGAATAGAATAGATGTCTGTCTCTCTGTGTAGAATAGAATAGATGTCTCTCTGTGTAGAATAGAATAGATGTCTGTCTCTCTGTGTAGAATAGAATAGATGTCTGTCTCTCTATGTAGAATAGAATAGATGTCTCTCTGTGTAGAATAGAATAGATGTCTCTCTGTGTAGAATAGAATAGATGCCTCTCTGTGTAGAATAGAATAGATGTCTCTCTGTGTAGAATAGAATAGATGACTGTCTCTCTGTGTAGAATAGAATAGATGTCTCTCTGTGTAGAATAGAATAGATGTCTCTCTGTGTAGAATAGAATAGATGTCTCTCTGTGTAGAATAGAATAGATGTCTGTCTCTCTGTGTAGAATAGAATAGATGTCTCTCTGTGTAGAATAGAATAGATGTCTCTCTGTGTAGAATAGAATAGATGTCTCTCTGTGTAGAATAGAATAGATGTCTGTCTCTCTGTGTAGAATAGAATAGATGTCTCTCTGTGTAGAATAGAATAGATGTCTCTCTGTGTAGAATAGAATATATGTCTCTCTGTGTAGAATAGAATAGATGTCTGTCTCTCTGTGTAGAATAGAATAGATGTCTGTCTCTCTGTGTAGAATAGAATAGATGTCTCTCTGTGTAGAATAGAATAGATGTCTCTCTGTGTAGAATAGAATAGATGTCTCTCTGTGTAGAATAGAATAGATGTCTCTCTGTGTAGAATAGAATAGATGTCTGTCTCTCTGTGTAGAATAGAATAGATGTCTGTCTCTCTGTGTAGAATAGAATAGATGTCTCTCTGTGTAGAATAGAATAGATGTCTCTCTGTGTAGAATAGAATAGATGTCTCTCTGTGTAGAATAGAATAGATGTCTCTCTGTGTAGAATAGAATAGATGTCTGTCTGTCTCTCTGTGTAGAATAGAATAGATGTCTGTCTCTCTGTGTAGAATAGAATAGATGTCTGTCTCTCTGTGTAGAATAGAATAGATGTCTGTCTCTCTATGTAGAATAGAATAGATGTCTCTCTGTGTAGAATAGAGTAGATGTCTCTCTGTGTAGAATAGAATAGATGTCTCTCTGTGTAGAATAGAATAGATGTCTCTCTATGTAGAATAGAATAGATGTCTCTCTGTGTAGAATAGAATAGATGTCTCTCTGTGTAGAATAGAATAGATGTCTATCTGTGTAGAATAGAATAGATGTCTATCTGTGTAGAATAGAATAGATGTCTCTCTGTGTAGAATAGAATAGATGTCTATCTGTGTAGAATAGAATAGATGTCTATCTGTGTAGAATAGAATAGATGTCTATCTGTGTAGAATAGAATAGATGTCTATCTGTGTAGAATAGAATAGATGTATCTCTGTGTAGAATAGAATAGATGTCTATCTGTGTAGAATAGAATAGATGTCTGTCTCTCTGTGTAGAATAGAATAGATGTCTCTCTGTGTAGAATAGAATAGATGTCTCTCTGTGTAGAATAGAATAGATGTCTCTCTGTGTAGAATAGAATAGATGTCTCTCTGTGTAGAATAGAATAGATGTCTCTCTGTGTAGAATAGAATAGATGTCTCTCTGTGTAGAATAGAATAGATGTCTCTCTGTGTAGAATAGAATAGATGTCTCTCTGTGTAGAATAGAATAGATGTCTGTCTCTCTGTGTAGAATAGAATAGATGTCTGTATCTCTGTGTAGAATAGAATAGATCAAAGTTGCCTGCAGTCCATTAGTTTAGTGAATAAAACCAAGGTAGAGGAACGTTGATAAGATTAAAATGTTTAACACAGTATAGATATCATTTTCAGTGTCAATGTCATGATGTTTTGAACAACTAACTAACGCCTGCAGGAGAATGACGCTGAGAGATGCCAATCAGGTCATAATGGTCAGGACACTGGATAACAAAATGATATTACCAAGCCATGATATCTGGCCTTGCTACTGGGACCAACAACACGAAAACATCTGATGCCCACTGTTATGCTTAATTGTCCAATCATAATGTGACTAATGTATTTTATGCTGTACACATTCAACTATATATGTGAAATGATTATGCCTTGTACTCGGAGAGCTACGATGGGTAATTTTGCTCTACTGTACTTGCTGTACAGTACTTTGAACTCTGACTATATTTTCAATATAACTTAACAGAAAACGCATATTCCCCGGTGTGGTCTCCCTTTATTGTGTCTTCAAATCAATATGGGATATTCATTGACTCTGACAAACTGTGGTTTTACTCTGTGGGTGGAAACGTCTTCTGGAGAAGGAATATACAAATATGGGAATTAAATTCAAATCCCATCAAACGTATTTAATTAATCATATTATGAACATCAATATCATGATATTCCAAAGTCTAGCTCAGACAACCTGTTAGTTGTTGCAGCAGCTGTGGTCTAGTAGGACCCCTGTTGGTTGAAAAGAGCTACTGCATGCATCTGCATCTACTGTAGTCTCATCATTATGATGGTGATATTGTTGTTCATCTACTGTAGTCTCATCATTATGATG
This sequence comes from Nannobrachium achirus, assembly GCF_963921795.1. Classification (NCBI taxonomy): domain Eukaryota; kingdom Metazoa; phylum Chordata; class Actinopteri; order Myctophiformes; family Myctophidae; genus Nannobrachium; species Nannobrachium achirus. The sequence continues at coordinate 1,723,359 of NC_137821.1, read as the reverse complement.
GTGATATTGTTGTGCATCTACTGTAGTCTCATCATTATGATGGTGATATTGTTGTTCATCTACTGTAGTCTCATCATTATGATGGTGATATTGTTGTTCATCTACTGTAGTCTCATCATTATGATGGTGATATTGTTGTTCATCTACTGTAGTCTCATCATTATGATAGTGATATTGTTGTGCATCTACTGTAGTCTCATCATTATGATGGTGATATTGTTGTTCATCTACTGTAGTCTCATCATTATGATGGTGATATTGTTGTTCATCTACTGTAGTCTCATCATTATGATGCTGATATTGTTGTTCATCTACTGTAGTCTCATCATTATGATAGTGATATTGTTGTGCATCTACTGTAGTCTCATCATTATGATGGTGATATTGTTGTTCATCTACTGTAGTCTCATCATTATGATGGTGATATTGTTGTTCATCTACTGTAGTCTCATCATGGTGATATTGTTGTTCATCTACTGTAGTCTCATCATTATGATGGTCATATTGTTGTTCATCTACTGTAGTCTCATCATTATGATGGTGATATTGTTGTTCATCTACTGTAGTCTCATCATTATGATGGCGATATTGTTGTTCATCTATTGTAGTCTCATCATTATGATGGTGATATTGTTGCCTTATAGCAGGTTCAATGTTAATATTTGAATGTAATCACCATACTGTATGTCAATGGCATATTGATAAAGCAGCATGAGATTAAAAACATTACTGACAGTGTTCTAGAAACGTGTGGTCTGCAACTGTAAATTATTGTTTTATTTTTATTTCACTAACTGTGTGCGTGTGCGTGTGCGTGTGTGTGTGTGTGTGTGTGTGTGTGTGTGTGTGTGTGTGTGTGTGTGTGTGTGTTTGATAAAAAGCACTGGGCAAATGGCTCAAAGGCTACAATAAATTATGCAGATGGTTAATGCCATGCATCTCTAGCATGTTGTGTTTTCTGATGTATTTTATTGACTGTAACCTTGACGGGTTTAATAGCAACATGGAGAGCAAGAAGGAGGAAGCTGAGAAACATCACATCCACAGAGCAGAGTCTACAACACCCAGCTGTGTGTCTGTGAAGAGTGACCGGTCTAATGGAAGACTAATTAACTTCAGTGATGAACCTGGACCTCCACACACAGAGTATGTCAATCCTCCTATACAATACAGTATATAACACTATAACATGACTAAGTTATCACATGCCAAGTTACATGTACACATTACTATAAACAAAGACATTTATATTCTGGCCAGCTGCTTCCAAGTTCCAATCCTTGATTGCCACCACTCTCCAACCAAACCCCAGCACATTGAAAGACACATTAGATAGCAAGACACGCACACATCCTGCCATAGGCCATAAGGCTGTCACAAGTGGTACAAATCCCACCTTGATTGATTGTTATCTCTGCCAAGTTGAAGGACAAGTGTCTGTCTGTCTATACAACAAACAACTGTTTGTTTACTGTTTCTATTGCTATTTTTAAGTAGTTTTTCCTGTTGTTTCACCCATGAAGAGCCTAAAACTACAACCAGGGGTTGGCAACCTTTTTGACATGAAGTGCTGTGTTTTTATATTCTTGTACTCAGTGTGACATATCAACATTTAGGTTGCATTCACACAGGCACGTTTTATTGCGATTAAAACGAATCCTGTAGTGTATTGTCGGAAAAGGCGCATTATTTGGGCATGTGTGAAGATGCATGCGTATTATTTTGCGGAACAAACAAACAAATGCAAATCCCCCCAAAAACGGTGGTTTTGATGCGCAGCAGCATACGGTTCACTGTTGGTGTGAAGGCAGTCGACATAAAATGCTGGAAATGAAGCGAAACATGTTGCCATGAAACATTGTGGCAGAGCCCTGTGCAGGTTAAATCACACTCCCGACCGTCCGCTCCATTAGATTTCTGACCATTACCGCCTGTCCTGTCCACTCAATGATTTCATTTCTGACTGCTGATCCCTCCTGGATAGTTTATTTCACAGATAAAGGGAAAGTGCCACAGGAGTCACTATTGTATAATATAATATAGGCTATAATATAATATAGGCCTATTTGTGAGTCTCTTTCTCTCTGTCTGTCTCTCTCTCGCTCGCTCTCTGTGCCAAATGGAGACGCATTACGCGCAGAGAGAGAGAGAGACGTTCTCCTCTGCATAAATATATATAAGCTCTATATATGGTTTATTGCGGGATTTTGCGAGTCCCGCCGTTGTTTAAATTGTTTTCGCCGCCCGTGCCCGACTGCAGGTAGGCTATTTAAAGACCACCCGTCCCGTCCTGGTGGTACCACGGGGTCCCGCTCCCGATGCAGGGCTGTGGGTTGAAGATTTTGTATACACAGGGGGAGAGGGCATTATTACACGGCGCAGCAGATAGATGTCCGTGGACAGAAGAGCTGCGGTACCTTGTTGCAAGCGGTTGACAATTCGTGCAGTGTGAGCGCAAACACATTAATTAAATATGCAAGAATGTTGCAATTTCACCCTGCCAATAGCACCGAGTATACCGAATTATATGTGAGAATGGGCCCTAAGTTTACTTTTGACACCACTTCAAAATAAAATGTTTTGGTTATCCACAAACATAGCCTTCTTTTGAAATACTTTCTTTCATTTAAACCCACCTTTCTCCCAGATTCCCTCCTCAGTCAAGTTCAGAGTTTGAATAAATGTAAAATTATGTGCAGGATGTAATTTGTATACAGATGTGAGGGGACCTGATTTAATCGACTACATTTTTTAAAAATATATAAAGATGTCAACAATGTCACATATGCCAGTGTGCCAGTGATTACTCTTCCCTAGCTGTGCCAATGTTGGCACCCGTGCCTTAGGTTACCTATAACCGGGGAGCCACAGGCCCAAAAGCTCAAAGAAAAGGGTTTTACCTGTGACGTCATGACATACTTTTTCTTATTTTAGTTTTTTCTATTCATTTGGTCTTTAAGGTCTATAGAATGAGAGGCCTGCTCTGCCGGAAACATTGCAAAAAAAGTCATGGCCATTTGTATCACTGTCCCATCGACTTCACTATACAGGAAAAGAATACAAAAAAATAAATCCGCTTTAAGTAGCATGTGAAGGGTCAAACTATATATAACTATTTCGGCCTCTCAAAACTGAGATTGTTGATGACTCATCACTTTTCACTTTCCTTAGGCTGAAATCTAGCCTAAGGAATGTTTTTCATGCAAAACAAATGCTTGCAATGGATTCAGAACCCCTCACATGCTACTTAAAGCAGATTTCCTTTTTGAGCGGTGGTTACACCGTCTCCTATACGTGGCCGTGTGTGTATGCGTGCGTGTGTGTGTGCGTGCGTGTGTGTCTGTATGTAGCCCGAAGTACCTTTTCTGACCACACATGTTAAGGGAGGGGCGCTGTTGTTCAGGCCAGGCCAGGCCAGACACACACACACACACACACACACACACACACACACACACACACACACACACACACACACCCACACACACAGGCACCCCCCCCCCCCCCCCCCCCCCACGACCACCGCTCAGTTCACACAGGTGTGATTTTTTATTATTTTCCTGTATAGTGACATCGATGGGACTTTTTTTTCGCAGTGTTTCCGGCAGAGCAGGCCTCTCATTCTGTGTACCTTATTGACCAAATTAATAGAAACAACTAAAATAAGGTTCTGTAAAATGTTGGGCCTGTGGCTCCCCGGCTAAAGCCCCTGCTATATACAAATAAAATGACTGTTTCATCCACATGATGACTTTGTATGATTCCAGACGTCACAGAGCAGAGTCTCCAACACCCAGCCTACTGTCTGTGAAGAGTGACAAGTCTAAAGGAGGAAATCCTAACTTCAGTGAACCTGGACCTCCACACACACAGTACGTCAATCCTCCTGTACACACTCTGTTCCCAGTCTTTTTGACAAAATGCTTCAGATTTTAGTCACTTATATCCTTGATAGTTTTAGTCTAGTTTTAGTCGACGAACCCACAAAAAAGTTTTAGTCAAATATCAAAAAGAAAAATGTGTCTTTAAATTAGTGCTGTCCGAGTTAACTAAATTAATCGCAATTAACTCACCGTTATGTTAATCGCGATTAATTATTTTAATCGCAATTAATCGCATATTTACAAACATTACTACAATATCGGCTATATTGGCTACAAGGTCCATCCCTGTTGATGTAAGAAAAATACAAAGTATACCAGTAATTAAAGCATAAAGGTGGACACAACAGTAATCATTTAGCAGATCCTTATACCCATCAGCTGAAGTCTGTTTAATGCAATACCATTATGATTTATTCAGGTTTTTAATTGATTTAGAATAAAAGATTAACATACTTTTGCATAAATCCAGCAAATATTTACACTCCCAAGTTAATAAGGCCACAAAAGACTTGAAAGTTATCCATCTAAGTTACATTGTGACCTGATGACTTATTTGCGATTAATCGCGCGATTAACTACATAAATCATGCGATTAATCGCGATTAAAATATTTAATCGTTGGACACCACTACTTTAAATAAATAAATTAAACACAGTCAATTAGGGCAGTGGTTCTCAACCTTTTCAGGCCGTGACCCCCAAAATAATCATATTTTAACTGGGGACCCCCCCCCCCCCCCCACACCCTGATGAGCACTAAGAGTTGAGGAATGGACCAATCCCCAATCACATACACACCCATTGTAACTGTTACAATGGGTGTGTATGTGATTGGGGATTGGTCCATTACATTTTGTATAACACGGTTCTATTGTGAAAATAGCAGACCTTGTAGATTGGCTATTTTCACAATTTTAGCTTCTAAAAATGTTTGATTTGTCATTTCAGAGGTATTAAAAACTCCTTAAATTGTCACTTTAGACATGTACATAAACCCTCAATACACTGTATGATGGTTTGTTTACAGTTGAGTGAGAAAACAACGTTGCACATTAAGTTAATCATCTGGGGAGTGGGGACCCCCCCAAATGATTTGGTGTCGACAGGTTGAGAACCACTGAACTAAGGATTCACATGTGACATCACCTTCATGCGGAAGACACAGTTCATGGCTGGAGTTTAGCCTTGTGGCTTTAGCCCAAAAGCTAGTTACACACACACTGTTACACACAGCTAAGTTTTTCCTGTTGTTTCAACATTGAAGAGCCCAAACCAGTTCTACTCTCTCATACTACATACAAATAAAATGCCTTTTTCATTCACATGATAAATGTATAAACATTGTTATGATTCCAGAAGTCACAGAGCAGAGTCTCCAACACCCAGCTGTGTGTCAGTGAAGAGTGACAAGTCTAAAGGAGGAAATCCTAACTTCAGTGAACCTGGACCTCCACACTCACAGTACGTCAATCCTCCTATACAATATACACACTATAACACTATACTATAATATACTGTACACAACATCATAACACAACAAAGTAATATCATGATAAATTGATAATGTTCAAATAATGGATGAAAAAACTAAAAAGACACTCTAATAGTGTCCTCCCTGTTCAAGCTTTATCTACAGTATTACCTCACACATTCATACACCGATGGTGGAGGAAACCATGAAGGCACCAACCTTCTAGTGATATTTTATTACACTGTTTTTGAGCAGTGTGATAAACATCTAGCTTTGTCTGGTTCCCAAGTACAAACTTTTATGAATAACAAGGCACATTCTGACAGAATAGTTAGTAGTGCTCCTATTCTGCAGGTTTCTTTGGTTGGCAAGTAGCAACAGGTTAGCCAGGCAGAACTCATTCACTGCCTATAGAATAGTGAAGTGTGACGTAATTTACACATCCTACGTGGTTCGCGGTGTTCTTCCCCCATTGTGAATTCCCATAGACCTTTTTCATATGGCGTCATATAAGAACTGTGTTCCAATTATAAACAAATTATCTCAGCGGTTTGATTCATATGGATATGAAGAATCAACTGATGGTGAAAAAACGCTAATGTTACTGTCACCGAATTAGTTACATTTTCGCTAGAAACAGGCTTTATCACTTATGAGTGACTGACTATCATAAACCATAATTCAATTCAATTCAATTTTATTAAAGTGTCAAATCATAACAAGTTATCTCAAGACACTTTACAAAGGCTAAAGAGCCATGTGAGAGAGAGAGGAGAGAGAGAGGAGAGACAAGGGAGAGACAAGGGAAAGGGGGGAGGGAGGGAGAGACAAGGGGCACACGCACACACATACACAGGTCCTGCATGCGCATGCGCAAGAACGAGCGAAGCAACGAACAAACGAAGCAACGAACGCACACACACACACAAACACACACAGGCGCTGCATGCACACGCGTGTGTAGAGGGCAGGGGAAGGGGAGGGGTGGGGGGAGGGAAAGGGGGGAGGTGGGGGGGAGGGAGGGTGGGGGGAGGAGAGAGAGAACCCGAGCAGAACCTGTACCCGTGAGGTACCCCCTCGAGAGAACCTGAGCGGATACCTCACAGATCTGAGGCCCCCACCCTGAGCAAGCAATTTGCGACAATGGTAACGAAAAACCCCCTCTTAAGGAGGAGGAAACGTCAGGCAGATCCTGACTCTGGGGTGAACAGCCGTGCTGCCTCGACCGAGTCGGGGGGACAGTAAGGGACAAAGAGAGAGCAAGAGATAGACACAGAGAGATCCAGGCAGGTCCACAGGCGTGCTTCATGGAGGCCCGATCCGGAGAGAGATCCAGGCAGGTCCACAGGCATGCTTCATGGAGGCCCGATCTGGGGTCACACTCTTGGTCTGCAGCTGAGTAGTCAAGTTTTAGTAGCAATCCCAGCAGCTGAATTGTCGAGTTTTAGGTTTTTAGGTTGTCGAGTTTCCAGGAACTGGAACTGTGGAGTGGGAGACAGAAAAGAAACTCCGGGGATGATCCCCGGAGTTCGAATTAGTGGCAAGCCTTATAGTGGCAGGCACAGTGCTAGTTACAATTGCACCAATGTGACACAAACCCACACAACCAAAAGGGAAGAAAGGAAGGAGGGTTCCCCCTCCCCTCTGACCCATTATTCAGCCCAACCCAGTAACTTTGTAGGTTGGGATTAGGAGTGACTGTACAGCCCAACATGCACCCGGACAGCAATCTAGCCGATCGATCGAACGAACAAACGAACGGACGGACGGACGGGCGGACGGACGGGCGGACGGACGAGGCAACGGACGAACGAAGGAACGAACGAACAAACCTAGTTATAAGCTTTATCATAGAGGAAGGTTTTTAATCTACTCTTAAAAACACAAAGTGTGTCTGCCGTGCGGACAGAGACGGGGAGGAGGTTCCACAACTGAGGTGCCTGATACTTAAATGCTCTGGCTCCTGTTCTGGCCTTGGGTATTTCTTTGGGAACGACAAGCATGTTTGCATATTGCGGACGCACTGGTCTAGCAGTACTGCGAGGCTCAATGAGCTCTTCGAGGTACTGCGGTGCCAGACCGTGATATGCTTTGTATGTGAGGAGGAGAATTTTAAATTCAATTCTGTATTTAACCGGGAGCCAGTGTAGGGATGCCAGAGAGGGAGTGATATGATCACTTCTTCTGGCTCCTGTCAATACACGAGCGGCAGCATTCTGAACTAGCTGTAGGCTGTTCAGAGACTTACTTGGGCAGCCAGATAGTACTGAGTTGCAGTAGTCCAGCCTAGAGGTAACAAATGCATGGACTAGTTTTTCTGCATCACTTTGAGACAGGATGCGCCTCACTTAAGCAATGTTACGCAGATGGAAGAAGGCAATCTTTGAGGTTTGCTTGATGTGAGAATGAAAAGACATATCTTGATCAAACATAACCCCCAGATTCTTCACAGCAGCCTTAGAGGCCACGGTAATGCCATCCAGAGCAAAGTTCCTATCTGCCAGTTTGTCCCTTAGGTGCTTAGGGCCCAGGACGATAACTTCTGTTTTGTCAGAGTTGAGGAGTAGGTAGTTACTGGTCATCCAACTCTTTATGTCTTTGAGACATGCTTGCAGATTAGCCAGTTGGTCCGTTTCATCTGGCTTCATTGACAGATATAATTGAGTGTCATCTGCATAGCAATGGAAGTGTATAGAATGTTTTCTAATGATTTCACCCAGAGGAAGCATATATAGGGTGAATATCAATCAAAACTTTATTACAGCCGAAGCCAAAGGTAGACAAACAAACAGTTAAAAAACAATATAAATTCGTTAAGACAATAAAGATCTAAAAAGAACAAATAAAAACATCTATAAAAGACACTCATACCAATGTTTCCACATATGTGAGCGATATCTTACAGAGCTGTACTTCGGATTGATCAACATGTTAATCACCTCATTATGAGACCCATCAAGTCTACTTTTAAAGCTATACATCAGGTTTCGCAGGAGAGCCTGGAAGGTGGTGAGACCCGAGTCACAAAACAGCTGACTAGCACTGCCACCCCTAGGCCTCTTCAGGAGGATCCTGAGTGCATCGTTATACGCTACCCTAAGCTTGCGCATACTCTCTGTTTTATAGTTCACCCATAAGGGAGCTGTATATAAAGGAGTACAGTAAGCTCTGAACAAATTCACCTTGACCTCATCTGAGCAGTAGAAAAATTTCCTGACTAACATGTTAGCCTGCACATACAACATACGTCTCTGTCTGTGCATGTCCAAATCATCTTCCATCTTGTCATTAATAATGTGCCCCAAATATTTACAACTATTACACACAGCAAGGGTATGACCAGACAAATAAAATACAGGAAAAGGAAAATTGAGTTTCAGGTCCTCCTTGGTCCTGCATATCATAACCACACTCTTTTTGGCATTGTATTTGACATCAAACTTAACCCCATATTCAGAGCATATGTTCAGTAGCTGCTGAAACCCTGCACTACTAGGAGAAACGATGGCCAAATCATCTGCGTACATAAAATGGTTAATCAAAGTGTTTCCTATCACACAGCCAGTCCTACACCCTCCCAGCTGCTTAGACAGGTCGTCCATATAGAGATTGAAGAGGGCTGGGGACAAAAGCCCCCCCTGCCGGACCCCATTACCTACACTAAAGGGCGAGGAGAAACTGTTCCCCCATTTCACCCTCATATTCTGGTTAGCATACCAGTAAGCCAGGATGCGTATGATGCATCCTGGCACACCCCTCTGCTTAAGTTTAACGAAGAGCTTGTGATGATTAATTCTGTCGAAAGCCTGGGAAGCGTCAATAAAACCTACCAGCATAGTAGAGCCATGTCTTCTATACGTTTCTACTGCTTCTTTTAAGGCATATATACATAAGTCTGTACTATGTTTCGCCTTAAATCCAAATTGATTGTCTGTGGTGCGGATAAAAACACCTATCCTATCAAGTAGAACCCTTTCAAGTAATTTGGACAGTATGCTGGCTAAGGCAATGGGTCTATAATTGACCATACTCCCTACCTTACCAGCCTTGTCCTTAATGACGGGCACTAGGGTAACTGTGAGCATGGAGTCTGGCAAGATACCATGCGACATCAGTCCTGTAAGGCAGATGGACAGCAGTGTTGCGACTCTAGGGCTGGCTAACTTAAGGTGCTCTGCTGTAATATTATCCATGCCACTGGCTTTGTTATCAGCTAGTTGCCTTATGGCTTGATAGATCTCGTTAGGTCTGAAGAGTACACCTTCCTCCTCTATATTGCCAATACAAAAGGGTTCACTTTTAACACAGTTGAATAGAGCATCATAATGCTTTCTCCATAATTCAGTTATATTTTCAGCACCAGACACACCATCAATATTACATGGCAGTGCTGCTTTAGACCTGTTAATATTTTTGACCTCTTTCCAAAATCCATTGGCATTATTACCTAGCAGTTTCCCAGCCATGGAATCTGCTCTCAGGGTTTGCTCATTCTTTCCCACAGCCCGCACAGCTTGTTTATATCTAGCATTTGTTACTTTTTTGTACTCTAGATCAGGCCCTTGTCTCGGTTTCCCAGCCATAACCCAGGCCCTATGGGCTGCCTTGGCTACTTCATGGTGGCCCGCTACATATTTGTTCCAACCCGGCTTGATTTTATTTGGCCCTCTAGCATGAGTGAACAGAGGTTTGCTGGCCACAGTGAGAGCATCCACTATACCACTATACATAACACAGAGGTCATTACGGTGGTTGGCATCATTACAATTGACACCACAAACAAAGGCATCCATAGGCAAGTGAACTTGACTTAAGAGAGCATCTGTTCTTCCACTGTACAATAAGACATCCTCAGTGGAGAGCTTTGCCCAGTCTATCTTGGCCACCCCCTCCCCACCATTATCTTTAGCCAACTCTGGTATCTTGCCAGTATCAATAGTCATCTCCACAGGAAAATGATCAGTAGTGGTAGCTTCATACAGTATATTCATAGACCCAAGTGCTGCATGCGCATCTGCAGTACATATAACATGATCCAGCCAGCTAGTTGTACTGTGAGCTTCACTATAATATGTATAACTGACAGCAGGCAGAAGCTCTTGACTGGATAACACAAGATTATTCTCATTACAAAACCTAACCAAATGCTTTGCAAAGTAGGAATCCTTATCAGAAATGTCAGAATTCATGTCCCCCATAACATAAATGCATGCACACTGGTGATCAGAAATAAAGGAGCTAATAAATGCAAGCCTATTAACATATTCATCATCATTTTGTCTAGACTCATACGGTGTATACATGTTCAGAATAATAAACTCCCTGCTATTCATTTTTATCTGTACACCAATACACCAGTCTACTTCAAGGCGGATAACACTGATTACGGAGTCAAGCTTTTTGTGCCACAGGATGGCCACGCCCCCCGGAATTCTCCCTCTCACAATGCCATGAGAGAGATCAGTTGTAGACTCCCCCGTGCCGTGAAAGTTTTCGTGCACAGAGTTTAACCCCCCCAGATCCTGTCTGGAGAGGAATGTCTCCTGCAGACATAAGACATCACATGTTTTTAACAGGTTATCCACCTCGCTACGTCGGGCTCTGTCCCCCATGCTGTTACCTAGGCGCAGTCATCGACAGTTATATGATGTCACCAGCATTAAAAATTAGGCGGGTTTATTCTTTGCGCGCATCAGCTGACAGCTCCTCACTCCCCACTAGTACATTACTAGGAGAGGCTCTGTGAGCACGGGGCTCGTAGTAACGCCGCACAAAAACACCCTCTGGCCATATCTGTGGACTGAACATGTCGGCCACTTCTTTACAGTCCCCCGTGACATGAAACGAACTAAAACGACTGCTGGTCGTTTCGATCTTCCAACATGTCACCGAAGCATTGTCCAGCTTGTCAGTCAAATAGTTCTGCAGAGTATCAGCATCCACATCAGGGGAGAACCTGGTGGTGAACACACTCACCCTTTTAGTAGTAATAACAGGAATACTGCTCACAGTGCCAGTGCCAACAATCCCCGTGTTCCTCTGCTCCCGTTTCCCCCGAGATGTCACGGGGGTCTGTCGGGGCTGTCGCTTCTTTGGCGATGGCTTTTTCCGTCCGTTGCTTACAACCAAACTCCATGGCGGGGACCTCGGCGTGCGGGGCTGCCGCCGGGAGCCCTCTGCTGTCGCCTCCTCTGAGCAGTGAAACGTCACCACCTCCAGCCTAGCGGGATCAGGCAGCCTCGCCACCTCTCCCCCCGGCGGAGCCTCAGTAACAGCAGACCCGGTGTCCTTCTCTGTGGAGCGGCGCTCCTCACACGCTGTCACCCGGCTGTTCACGGCCCTTGTAGCCGCGGCCAGGTTTTCATTCACAACGGCCTGTGCTTCCACGGTCTTCCGTAGGACCGCTACATCCCCACTCACTTGCTCAAGCCTTCTGAGCAGGGCCGTGGCATCCATACTGCCAAAGCCAACTGGCGGGAGCTTCTCCAAGAAGTGAGATACAAACATGGTCATATTTTCCCCAAACTCGTTGAACAGGCTTAGACATACTTTTACGTTTTTAACGTCCTTGTCTTTACCTGTGTGTTTAATCTTACGAAGTTTTGTTGTAGGGCAAACTTCAAACAGAAAATCCTTGGATTTGATGATCCATTCTGATGAGAAGTTATTTGTAGCCAATAAAACAACTTCATCGTGGTCAATTGTCCTCATTTTGTCAGAAATGAAGTGCAAAAACTCATCAACCACTATTATCTTCCCACAATTGCTTTTAAAAACCTCAGGTTTGTCACGCGGGCAAGCAGTGCCTTCTCCAGGTACACCACCATCCGCCATCTTCCACAGTCCACATAGTATTGGTCCAAGCACAGAGCCTTGTGGGACTCCGTATCTGACCTTTTCACGTAGTGAGGATGTATCATTAACGTTTACAAACTGAGATCTGTCCGTCAGATAGGACTCGAACCATCCCAGCGCGGCACCCCTAATACCAACCAGGTGCTCTAGTCGTTGTAACAAAATATGGTGGTCGATAGTGTCAAAAGCGGCACTAAGATCCAGCAAAACTAACACGGAGAGGAGTCCGTTATCCAGCGCGATCAGGATATCATTTGTTACTTTCACAAGTGCTGTCTCAGTGCTGTGGTGTGCTCTGAAACCTGACTGGAAAGTCTCAAATAAATTGTTGTTGTGTAAAAAGTCACACAACTGCTTGGCAACTGCCTTCTCAAGGACCTTAGAGAGGAATGGGAGATTCGATATAGGTCTATAGTTAGCTAAAAGACCTGGATCGAGAGTAGGCTTTTTGAGAAGAGGTTTGATTACTGCTACCTTAAATGACTGTGGCACATAGCCCGTCACAAGAGAGATATTTATCATATTGAGTAAGGAAGGACCAATCTGGGTGAGGACCTCCTTAAGTAATCTAGTGGGGACTGGATCGAGAAGACAGGTCGTTGACTTGGACGACGCGATAATCGAGGTGAGTTCAGAGAGCTCGATCGGAGAGAGACTGTCCAAATACACACCAGGCTGCAAAGCCACTCCCGAGGCTGTGAGGTCCAAGTGTGGACCAGTAGGAGACAAAAGCAGTAGATCATCAATTTGATCTCTGATTTCCTTGATTTTATCATTAAAAAATCCCATGAAGTCATTACTACTGAGAGTTAAAGGAATACGCTGTTTCACAGAGTCATGGCCTTTTGTCAGCCCGGCTATGGTGTCAAAAAGGAACTTGGGATTGTTTTTATTTTCCTCTATTAGGGATGAATAATAGGCAGTTCGGGCATTGCAAAGGGCCCTTCTATATAGGGTTAGGGTTAGGGTTAGCCATATTTTTTCCAGTTTGCGTGAGGCTCGCTTAAGGCTTCTGGTTTCATTGTTATACCAGGGGGCTAACCTCTGTTGCTTTATTACCTTCTTTTTAAGAGGAGCAACATAATCAAGTGTCGCAAGAAGCGAGCTTGCGACACTGTCAACAAGGTGATCAGTCTGGGACCGACTATAAGTATTCAAATCTTCAACTTGGTTGAAGTATATTGGACTAATGGCTAATGGCAATTTTTCCTTGAATTTATTTATAGCTTTATCGGATAGACTTCTACCAAGGACATTTGTGTCCAATGGTGGGTAGTCCAATAGTGTGAACTCAAAGGTGATCAAATAGTGATCGGAGAGTTCCTTATCATGTGGGAAGACCACGAGATGTTCGATTTCAATGCCATACACCAAAACAAGGTCAAGGGTATGGTTGGCAATGTGTGTAGGTTTATCTACACACTGGGAGAAACCGATAGAGTCAATTAATGAACTGAATGCCTTACCAAGGCTATCAGTTTCTACATCAATGTGTACGTTCAGATCCCCATTTAAAATAATCTTATTAGAGGCGAGGACCAGACTTGACAAGAATTCAGAGAATTCAGAGAGAAATAGAGTGTAGGCGCCAGGTGGGCGGTACACTGTGACAAATAATAGTGGCTGTGATGATTTCCAGCTTGGATGTGAAAGATTAAGAACTAGGCTTTCAAATGACTTGTAAGTAGGTTTGGCTCCTGGACTAATAGCCAAACTGGAGCTGAAGATGGCTGCAACTCCACCTCCTGTCCGTCCTGTGTCACGAGGAATATGTGTATTAGTGTGACTTGGCGGGGTGGCTGTATTGAGACTGACATAGTCGAGCTCACTTAGCCATGTCATGACTTCCATACAGAGCCACCTCGCCGATAATTTCGCAAGGGCCGTTTGTTTATTTTTGGACCACAATGCTTATATGAGACGATTTAAGATGACCCAATGTTATTCTCCATAGAGAATTACTTCCGTGGAACCACGGGATGAGTGAGTCACGTCATGACTTCGCTATTCTATAGTGGCGTTTCTATAAAGCCACTTTTTGCGCATTAACAGCTTATTCGCAAAATGTTTTTATGGAAACACTTCAAAATGCGAATAAACTTTCATTATCCGCAAAAAAAGTTATCCGCTTGGAGGAGGAGGATTTTGAGCCTTTATCGAATAAACTAAATGCGCTTAAGTGAATGGAAACGGGTCAGACAATAAATGCGAATAGATTATGACGTTCTAGGTCCATTTCCCCTGCCGCTTTGTCCATGGTATAGCGTTAGCCCACAAAACAAACCTGTTGTTTGTTACACACGGAGTGACACGGACCGTGTGTAAATTCCTCCCGTTTTCACCTCAAGCCATCGGTGGCGAGCGAACCCTTCCTCATCCCACGGTGTTGCGTGCCTGAAGTGCCCAATCTATAAGCTCACAGGCACAGCAGCTCGCATCCACGTCTCCGCGCCGCGTTGTGAGCTTGCAGATCGGCCACCTAACCTTCCAGAGGACGCTGAAACTTGCTCTGTGCAGCGACGCGACCGCGGTTTTCCCGGTGAACTGGTAGCTTTATGTATTGAGAGGAACTCTTGCCAATTTCGTAAGAGACTCGTCGCCAATTGTATTATATTTAAAAGTTATTTGGGGCCATGATTAGGCCTGGGGCGGTATGGACATTTTGTTACCGTCTTCCCATTTACCGCCGGTACTGCGGTAATTACCGCACCCCCGTATCTATTAATTAAGGTTCGGCGATAAGCCAAAATATTGCAATCATCTTCCCAAAAGTCGCCTCTCCACAGTGGAGAGGCGACACAGCCTGACTGCCCGAGATATACTTCTCCGTACAGCACAGCGGGTCTGGCTTTCAAAGGAGCAGATCTACAAGCTCACACCACATCGCATCCGCGATGCGTTCTGAGCTTTTAGATCTGCACTGTCGGGTTACCATAGTAACGTAGGCTAGCTACTTGGGCTTTTCAGACACAAACAGCTATGTGAACAAACCAGAAGAGGAAGGGTAGTCAGATCGTGTACAGTGATTCTGTAAACTCACGTCACGTCTCAACTCTCAAATCACAGTGATTGAGTGCTGCTATATACAGGTTTTAGTTACAAGACTTGACAGAAAAGGTTATAAAATCGCCGACGCGCCGCTGGACGGAGCACAACGTGCGACGCGGTGGAGAAAGTAAAATAGTTTCATTTTCGGTTTTGTCCACGCGGCCCGCGCTCCGCCAGTAATCCGTATGAATAAAAAAAGATATGCCACAACACAAGGTATGTATTAACATCCTTGTGTCGAGTGGATTACAGAGAAAGTATATGCTGCATTGCTGCTCCGTCATAGAGTTGTGCTCCGTACTCTACTGCCCTGCGTGCACTGTGTGTGTGTGTGTGTGAGTGACGTATGTGGGCGGCTTCCAACGTGTGGTACACGGCCCAGAGCAGAGCGGCATGGAGCGCATGCGGTCCTCGCTTCTCCCCCGTTTTAAAACTCGCTCGTTCTCAATAAAAATAGCCTATTTTTTGTCTTTTTTGACCGCGGTAAGGACCCTGACACCGCGGTAGGCCGCGGTATACCGCGATACGGCGGTACGGCGGTTACCGAACCCAGCCCTAGCCATGATGATGATGACTGATAATCCCTTCTTCTTCTTTTTTTTACCTCCCTCTATCTAGTAAATGCTTTTATCCAAGGTGCTTTACATAGATTGTGCATTACTTTCACCCATTCACACACACATTCATACACCAGTGGCAAAGGAAACCATACAAGGCACCAACCTGCTCACCAGGAGCAATGTGGGGTTCAGAGTCTTGCTCAAGGACTCTTTGACATTAACTCAGGGGGAGCCCGGATTCGAATTTGTTCCCTTTGGGAACCCTTCGTGCTCTAATGACGGTTTCTCTACCCCTGAGCTATGCCGCCCCTACGTAGGCGCGATTGCGAAATTGCATGTTTGACATGGCCATGGTTGTTTATACAATGTAAAAACATAAATGGCTGCTATCCCATGAATGCCTGAACGGATTTCCAAGCAGATTTTTTATTTTTTTTGTGAACGGCGTGCACACATGTGGTGCATGATCTGTGCATGGGCGGTGCACGATCCGTGCACTATAGTTTACTTGGAAGTCTATGGAGACTTCTGGAAGCCTGAAAGATGCCATTTTAACCTGTTGAAAAACAGTTTTTGCTACATGTATGTTATTGTTCTATAATAGGACAAAAACATGAATGATCTTGTAGTGACTACACAATGATTATATGAATATTGTTGTGATTCCAGAAGTCTTCACCACAGAGCAGAGTCTCCAACACCCAGCTGTGTGTCTATGAAGAGTGACCGCTCTAAAGGACTAATGCCCGTCTTCAGTGATGAACCTGGACCTCCACACACACAGTATGTCAATCCACCTATCTACATTATCCACAAGTTTCCGCGGGAGTTTACTGGAGACGATCAGGACCAAACTTCCGGGTTTAACAGCAGACATACAAGCTCACGTCGCGTCGCAGATGCAACCTGTTGTGAGCTTGTAAATCGGCGGCGGAACCTCGGTGCAGACGTTTGCGCAATGCACTATGGGGCGTAGGAAACTCGTGGATATAACACTAACAGTGGTTTTCAACCAGTGGTCTGGGGACCACCAGTGGTCCTTGAGGGTTCCAGGTGGTCCCCAGGTAAAATATGGAGAGATGGTAACCAGAAGGACCCTTATAGATCTATACTGTAACTCGAGAGCGTAGAATGAAACCAAATGAACCCTTATAGATCTATACTGTAACTCAAGAGCGTAGAAACATTTTACACTCTCCAGAGTAAAATTGTTAAACATCTGCATTACTACATTTATATATAAAAAAAGTATACGATTTTTATTTTGGGTTAATTTAAGTTTGTTATCTCTGCTATGGTACCAACATCAAATACAACATAGAATTGTAGACAAAATCTTATCCAACAATAATAAAATCTTCTGAGGGTCTTGAGACCTAAATGTCATCAAATGATATAAAGTAATATCATGATAATGTGTAAATAATGGATGAAGAAAACAAGACATAGGGCTCTATATTGATTGTCTTCAGTAGCAGCTCTTATGCCTTAACTCTAAAGGTCTGTCCATACTGTCTCCGACCACCAAACCTTTTGTCTGAAAGCTCCGGTTCAACTACAAAATGACGTCACTCACATCTTCTGGAAATCATTACCGCGAATTAGAGTTCAGAAAGCTGCACGTTCGGTGGTCGGAGACAGTATGGACAGGCCTTTAAGTTAAGACATAAGAGCTTCTACTTAAGACAATCTAAATACAGCCCTGCAGAGTCTAATAATAGTGTCCTCCCTGCTTAAGCTTTATCTCTAGAATAGATCATAAGTTACTGTGTGTGCACTTTGTAAATTAAGTTGTTGACATTTAGTTTGACTCAGTTATATATATATAATGAAAATAGCAGCTTGTAGATCGGCTATGTTTATTCTATAGTGGATGAACTGTGGGGAAATCAGAACTCTTGTCACTCTCCAGACCACCATTGTAGGGCACCGTCCGTCATTATGGAAGAAAACTTTAACAGTACTGATGAAAAAGTCCACGATAACATGTTGATGATTTATAACTGGACTGTGAGTTTGTAGCATGTATGGTGATGTTATCTACTTATGTAGGGCTGGGACTTTAACTTCATTTTGATTAACGAATTACTGAAAAATAACACGATAAAAAGAATTGAAACATTAAATCACGTTTAGCTCTTTCACCCCAGAACCTTTCTCACTGGAAAATAAATGGTGCATTTATGTAAAGCACTTTATAATCCAAAGCACTTTTACATAGACCCATTCACATTACATTCACCATTCCCATTACATTCACCCATTCACATTACATTCACCCATTCACATTACATTCACCCATTCACATTACATTCACCATTCCCATTACATTCACCCATTCACATTACATTCACACATTCACATTACATTCACACACTGATGTCAGAGGAAACCATGCTTGGCACCAACCTGCTCATCAGGAGCAACTAGGGGTTCAGAGTCTTGATCAAGGCTTCGACATTGAGCCCAGGATCGAACTGGGAGTACTTCACAGTTGCCATCCAGCCGCTCTAAAAAAATCCCATTCAAGGAGGGCCTTTCTTAATGCTCATTCTACTGGCCAACTTCAAATATTTAAGTACAAAAATACAGTGCAGATTTCTCAGAATTCTGAATCAGAATATAGCTAAGCATCAGCTCACTTTGCAAGGCAACACATTATATTAATGGCCGTTTTAGCAAATTGTTCATGCAGTCATAAAAGCAGTGCTCACCTTTCAATACAAAGAAAGCTCCAAGCAAAACATGTTTGCTGAGACCACAGGTGCATGAGCTTCTCAACAGTGACACCTGCTGACTTAAATAGGCTACTGCCTTACATCCACACACATACACACACACACAGTCTATATTTTCTATATTGATAATAAGTTGTCTTCTCCTCCACAGAGAGAGGGAGAGGAGTGGTGCTGTTGTGACAGAGCAGGCGTCCAGGTGTTCAGTGTGTGAGGAGGTTCTGACAGATCCAGTCTCTAGCAGCTGTGGACACTGGTTCTGCAGACAGTGCATCACCTCATACTGGGAGCAGTCTGCTCCAACAGGACACCATGACTGTCCCCAGTGTGGACAGACATTCAGGACCACACCTGGACTGAAGACACCCAGTCACACCACACCTGGACTGAAGACACCGAGTCACACCACACCTGGACTTAAGACACCCAGTCACACCAGCAATGCACAGAGTAAGAGCAGACACAATGAACATAACTGAAAGAAAGCCATTGTCAGACTAAAGCGCGAATGTTTTCGATGGGGGTGGTGCCACGCCCTAGTAATTAATTTTCAATGAGAGACGTGTATCAACTCTGTATGAAAACCAGTGATCCGCTGTTTCTTTTGCCTGTTTTTTTTTTTTTTACTTTTTTTTTTCTCCGTTCTATTAACCACTTAAACCCCATATGATATTTAGGGCTCTATTATGATCTAGCTCTTATGCCTTATGCCTTAACTTCTTTGCCTTTTTTTTTACTATATATACATATTTTTTTAAATATTTCAAATAGCTGATCTGCAAGCTCACAACATGCAGATGTAGATCAGCATTTGAAGTATTTAAAAATGTTTTTCAAAATAGAAAAAAAGGCAAAGAAGTTAAGGCATAAGGCATAAGACCTGGATCATAATAGAGCCCTTAGTGTAGACCATAGAGATGCGCGGGCCCGCAAACTGCCCGCAGTGCGGGCGGGGCGGTCAAGATTTCAGACTCAATTGGCGGTCAGCGTGGCGGGCGGGTTATTGCCACTATCATGTGCAACAAATAAAAATAAATAATCACCTGCTCTTATTTTCCTTTTATTATTAATAAGCCTATAAGAATACAACGGAGCGAGCAAGTTTTAAAATGCGCCAGAGAGGCTTGGAACAAGGCTTTCTCCTCCTCCTCCTCCTGTGCCTCGCAGACACGCTCGCTGACAGTCAGACACACAACGTGAGCAGGCTGGAGCAGAGCAGAATGCACAAACAATTAGCAGTGAGTGTCGCTGATCAGGATTTCACTTAAACGTCTCGTTCATCCACACTGTTTATCCACAGTCTGTTTATAAATAGCCTTGTGTCAGTTAAATTATATCACCAGCCAGTCAAGGGATACGATTTGAAACGCAACTTTCGCAAGTGAGACAGATTTTTGACTGAATGAACTACACTCACCTCGAGTCGCCCCCAGCTCTCGTCTCGAATCTGGTGATTAATCAATAACCAACAGGATTTAATATTGTCTGCATGTCTGTTTGAAGTGCGAGACACTTTATTTGACATAAAACTTGAAATGGCATTCATGCCCTGACGATGCCCCGATTTAGAGAGAATTAATTAACATGTCTTTGCTGTCAAATAATAGTAAAGAACCCCATTTTGAACAACATGTTTGTTTATTTAGCCTTTGACAATATTGTGCTACTGTAGACCTTTCTGTAAAGCGACTTTGTGACTTATAAGAGCGGTATATAAAGATGAGCTATTGTGGAGATGATTAACATCTTTTTTTAAACTGCAGGCCAACAGGGCGGGCGTTGATTCGTTATTTTCTGTTTTCACTCTCAACATGAAATATCTAAAAATAAGAGATCTACAAGCTTACAGATCAGCTTGGACGCTTGTAGATCTGCTATTTTCTGTCAAAGTTTTCCCCAGAATACAGAAGCTGGGGTTTAAGTGGTTAAATGAATAATGTGCATACACAGCTGTAAGGATGTAAAGTTATAAATTCAACTGTAAGTTTAAAATGTCTTCATTGTCTTCTCATAGCAGGTGTCAGTCCACAGGAGGTTCTAAAGGTTTATAAGGACGGTTTGAACCGTCTTGATCGTGTGACATACGTCACTGAAGTGCCCTCCCTCAGCAGCATCTACACAGAGCTCTACATCTCAGCGGGAGAGAGTGAAGGGGTTAATACCCAACATGAGGTCTGGCAGCTTGAGACGGCTTCCAAGAAGAAGACCCTCCATGACCAACCAATCAGATGCTGTGACATCTTTAAGCCCCTCCTCCTTGGCAGAGACAAACCCATCAGAAGAGTTCTGACCAAGGGCATCGCTGGCATTGGAAAAACCTTCTCTGTGCGTAAGTTCACTCTGGACTGGGCAAGGGGTTTGGAAAATCAAGATGTCATTCTCCTGGTTCCCTTCTCATTCCGGGAGCTGAACTTGGTCAGAGATGAGCAGCACAGTCTTCTCTCACTGATCCATCGTTTCCACCCAGAATTAAAGAAGGTCACAGCAGAGCAGCTCGCTGTCTGGAAGGTTGGCCTCATCTTTGATGGTCTGGATGAAAGCAGGTTTCCGCTGAAATTCGAGAACATTCGCAAAGGTTCTCGTGTCTACCAGAAGAATGCCATTGTTTCTGATGTCACAGTGACATCATCAGTGGATTTGCTGTTGACAAACCTCATCGAGGGGAATCTGCTCCCCTCAGCCCTCCTCTGGATAACTACCAGACCTGCAGCAGCCAATCAGATCCCTCCTGATTGTGTTGACTTGGAGACAGAAGTACGAGGGTTCACAGACCCCCAGAAGGAGCAGTTCTTCAGGAAGAGATTCAGTGATGATGAGAAGCTGGCCAACAAAATCATCTCACACATGAAGACATCAAGGAGCCTCCACATCATGTGTCACATCCCAGTCTTCTGTTCCATCACTGCTACCGTTCTGGAGGACATGTTGAAGAAAGACGAGACAGAACAGCTGCCCACGACCCAGACTCAGATGTACAGCCACTTCCTGTCGGTCCAGACAAAGAGGAAGTGGAAGAAGTATGATGGGAGTCATGATGTGAATCAACAGCAGCTCGTGGAGAAGGACAGGGAGCTTCTTCTGAAGCTGGGCAGGCTGGCCTTTGAACATCTGAAGAAAGATAGTGTCATGTTCTACCAAGAGGACCTGGAAGAGTGTGGCCTTGACGTGAAAGAAGCCTCGCTGTACTCAGGAGTGTGCACAGAGATCTTCAAAGAAGAGACTGTTCAATCTGAGAGAAAGGTCTACAGCTTTGTTCATCTGAGCATCCAGGAGTTTATGGCTGCAGTCTATCTGTTCCACTGTTTCACACAGAAGAACAAGAAGAACATGAAGGTACTGAAGATGTTCCTGGAAGAAGAGGAAGAAGAAGAAGCAGCAGCTTCTCCTTCTTCAGAAGATGAATCTTCTTCTTCAGAATTTGCTTCTTCAGAATTTGAAGAAGAAGAAGAAGAAGAAGAGGAAGAAGAAGAAGAAGAAGAAGAAGAAGAAGAAGAAGAAGAAGAAGAAGAAGAGACTCTGGAAGACTTCATGAAGAGAGTCATGGTAAAATCCCAGAAGAGTAAAAATGGGCACCTGGACCTCTTTGTCCGCTTCCTTCATGGCCTCTTACTGGAGTCCAACCAGAGTCTGTTAGGAGGCCTAGTGGGTCAAAGAAAGTATAAGCCAAAGAGAATCCAGAGAGTCATCAACAACCTGAAGAAGATGACCACTGAAAATCACTCTCCTGAGAGAATGATCAACATCTTCCACTGTTTGATGGAGATGAACGACCACTCAGTACTTCAGGAGATCCAACGGTACCTGAAGTCAGGTACAAAACTATCTCCATCCCAGTGTTCAGCTCTGGCCGCAATGCTGCTGATGTCAGAGGATGTTCTGGATGAGTTGGACCTGGACAAATACAACACATCAAAGGAGGGGCGAAGGAGACTGATCCCAGCTGTGAGGAACTGCAGGAAGGCTCGGTTAGTATTCATGTGAATAGAAACATCCTAGAGTCAATCTGCCATTACAGTTAAAGGACAACTTTAGTTTTTTACAACAAGGGTTCATATTTTAGATAGTAATTAGAGAAAAGAAAAAGTGAGTGTTAAAATGTTTTCATTTGCTTTGTTCTATTGTTTTATCACGTTTACTGTGCTAAAATGTGGGGCATGCGTACGCATGGGGGCATGCGTACAAGTGACTAAATATGTCTTTTTAGACACAATAAGCCAGCAGTTTCTTTATTGCTATTTACAGTAACCCTTCTAGCTCCCATAAGTCACATCCAACCATGAAAGGTTGTGTTGTATCTTGGAAATGGGCTTATTCTGTGTAAAATTACACATTTTGCCACTTGTACGCATGCCCCTAACCACTGACATAAGAGTCTCTAAAACAATAGAAAGTAGTAAATTAAATAATTTTAATACTCATCTTTTATATTCTTTAATTACAATCTAAAATATGAACCCTTGTTGTAAGAAACTAAAGTTGTCCTTTAACATTATAATTAGAAATTAAGGTAAAATAAAATCCAATAATACTGTTTGTGTAACAGTGACTGGTGGTATTTTGTGTATGTGGAAAGTCACAACAGAGCAGGGTAAAAACTAAACTAAGGCGGCATTCACACAGGCACGTTTTATTGCGATTAAAACGAATCCTCTAACGTATTGTCGGAAAATACACAACGTTTGGGCATGTGTGAAGACACTTCCGTATTCTTTTTTTAATCAAAAAAACGAATGCAAATCCACAAAAAAACTGTGGTTTTGATTCGCTACAGCAAACGCTTCACTGTTGATGTGAATCCATCCGTCTCAAATACAGGCAATATATAGAGCCATGTGCGGGTTATTTATAAAAGGTTAAATCCCCCCCAGACCGTCTGCTCTCATTAGATTTCTTACCATTCTGGCCGCCTCCTCCCCTCATTGATTTCATTTCTGATCACCGCTCCCTCGATCGCATATAGTGTATTATTTGTGAGGAGTTGTTCACAGTTAGATGAAAGGAAAGTGCCACTGGAGTCACTTGTATATCATATCGTGACTACTAATTGAAGTCGAGGCCGAATTGCACGAAAGAGCCCTGACAGCACATGGTTGGTTCTACAGACTCCAAATTTCGCACGCAGATAGCTCAGACCTTTGCCTACGTTCTTAGCTAGGCCTCGACCCGACCCGATATGCGGTTTTCCGGAACCAACGTGAAAGGTTCGGAATCTCCGTATGCGGAGATGACTGACATCGGGCCGTTCCGGAGCAAGCGCTGACTCATTGTGACATCACTTCATAAAAGGCTCTGACATCACATACGCCACATGAGTCAACAAAAAATCTCTGTGAGTGTGTATGTATGTATGTATGTATGTATGTATTTATGTATGTAATCCGCGTATCTTGAGAACCGTTCGTCCCACCAGCTTCAAATTCAGCGTGCGTGTTCCCTGCCGCAGCGGGTAGTGCAGTGCCCGGCCTCGACCCGACCCGATACGCGATCTTTCGGAACCCAGCGCAAAAAGTTTGGATTCTCCATATGCAGAGCTGTTGTCTGACATCAGGGTCTTCCGGAATCGGCACTGTGTCTGCATAGATCTCCATATATGGGCATAAAATGGACGCAGACAGACAGATACAGATATCTCCATATATGGGCATAAATGGACTTGGGCAAACAGATGGTCAAGATGGATCCTATGACAACGGGTATAATGGGGTTTGCATTACACAAAATTCGGCACACGCGTTCCCCGCCGCCGCAGGGAGTGCAGTGCCCAGCCTCGACCTGACCTGATATGCGGTCATCTGGAACCAGCGCGAAAGGTCCGGAATCTCCGTATGCGGAGCTAATGTCTGACATTAGTGTTTTCCAGAACCGGCACTGTGTCTGCAGAGATCCCCATATGGGAATAAATGGACGCAGGCAGAGATATCTACATATATGAGCATAAATGGACACAGGCAAACAGATGGTCAAAACAGGTTATGACAACAGGTACATGTATAATGGAGTTTGCATTAAAGGGTGTGGCATTCATTCCCTATTTACATCGTTCCCGAGTAGTAGACGCTCGGCCGACTGTCAGGCAGATACAGAGATCTCCATATATGGGCATAACTTGGACGAAGTCAGACAGATATCTCCATATATGGGCATACATGGACACAGTCAAACAGATGGTCAACACGGGTCCTATGACAACAGGTAGCCTATAATGGGGATTGCATTAAAGAGCGGGGCATTCATTCTCTATTTACATCATTCCCGAGTTGGCCAGGTTGCCGACTAGATGCTCGGCCGCTTCTAGTAATATATAATATAGGCCGATGTGTGGGTCTCTCGCCCTCGCTCGCGCGCGCTCTCTCTCTCTCTCTCTCTCTCTTGCTCTCTGGGCAATCATGTTGTCCAAATGGAGACACTTTACGCGCGCCGCGGAGCGCAGAGAAGGAGCCAGCGGAGGGCAAGACGAGAGAGAGAGAGAGAGACAGAGAGAGAGAGAGAGAGAGAGAGAGAGAGAGAGAGACGTTGACGTTGTCCTCTTCGTAGATATTCATATCTTGCTAAAGTAGGCCTATTTGCTGTCTGGTTTATTGCTGGTAGATTTTGCGAGTCCCTCCCGCCGCCGCATGGTTTTATTTTTTGATCGCCCGTTTACTACCGTCGACCGCAGATAAATATTTGCAGGGGTCCTGCGGTTACATTGTGAGTTGAACACAGGGAGATGGAGGAGGCATTATGCAGCTTCGATACATGTCCCGTGGACAGATGTGGACTCAGCAATTCCTTGTTTCGGATGACAATGTGTGTGAGCGCAAACGTATCAATTAAATATGCAAGAATGTGGCAACTTCACCCCTCCCATTCGCACGACTAAACCGAATTATATTATGAGAATGTGGCCTAAGAGTCTAAAATCCCTGCTGGTTTCCCCCACCAGACCAGTGGTTTGAACCCACTGACACTCAGTAGAGGAACTGAAAATAAAAATCACACCCAGTGTGAAGTAAGCGGTGCCTTTCATGTTAATTACAATGTCCGGATGGACATACTCACAAAGACAAAAGTAGGAGCGGTTAGCGCAGCAAAAAAAATTTACAAGATCATTATTATTATCTGGTCCTCCCAGGAATTCAGCAGAGAACCATCCTGATTCTGCATTAGCATTTCATTGTCAGGACCATTGGCATAGAGCAGTGGTTCTCAACCTGTGGGTCGGGACCCCCAGGGGGGTCCCCAGATGATTAACTCAATGTGCAACATTGTTTTTGTAGCATCTGACATGAAAAATAATACTGATATTAATAAGAGATACTAATATCAAGAAAGAGGGATTGTCCACAGAACTTCAAAATTAAATGTTTCTCCTTGTTTATTCATCATCCAAACAAAATTATAGTCCTTAATCAAAGTAAAAGCTCCTCTTCTGAGGTTCTTGTCCAATTCTCAGCAAATAGCATATTTTCCTTTTAATGTTGAACTCACAACATTGTTTCCCCAATTTAGCTCCGGACCGGTACGGAGGAGCCATGTCAACCTCCGTTTCTGTTGACAATGACTCCCGATTGACAATAAGCAACCCGTTATATGGGCCAGAGCCGACCCTAAAGCAAGCTCACACAATAGAGGATAGAGGAGGCAGATGGCACCATTCTCATCAGCTAATTGACCAGCGTTGTATGTCAAAGAAAGTACATATGACAATCAATACATTGAAAAGTTACCCATGCTAAAAGCTCCACATGACAATTCTTAATTTACGTGTTATGTTAAGTGCCTGATACCCCATGTATGGTCAGATTCTAAAAAGCACCCGGGAGGTTGGTGAGGTAATTCAATTATGGGTGAGCATCCGCACTGACCTGGGCTACTTAAAGGTTATAACCCTTGCTGCAGGAGAATAAAACCCACTAAACAATATTATTAGCTATTTGCTGAGAACCCAAAGACACATCACACAGATATATTAACATATTAGGTCGACTATCTGCATCATTTTCTCTCTCAACAGTAAACAAACCAACATAAAGTTTAAGTGCATAGAGGGTATCTGCACATTTCTAAAGTGACAATTTAAGGACTTTTTAAAACCTCTAAAATGACAAATTAAATATTGGTCAAATTGTCAAATATTTGAGGCAGAAATTGTGAGAATAGTCGTTCTACTCGCAATGCGACTTGTTGTGAGCAAGTAGTTGTGAGCTTGTAGATTGGCTATTTTCACACTAGAACCGTATTATATAAAATGCAATTCCTCTTAGTGCTCGTCAGGGTGGGGAGGGGGGAGGGGGGGGGGAGGTTCCCAGTTAAAATATGAATATTTTGGGGGTTGCGGGCAGAAAAGGTTGAGAACCACTGGCATAGAGGAACTATAGGTCAGGACTCAGTAGGAATGTGGGACAGGCGCGCCTAACTTTGTCACAATTTCAGTTTTTTGTTTTCTCTTTATTGAATCATATTTTTACTTTCAAAATATTAAGTCGGGTGTCTTTGCCGGTTTCACATTGGCCATGTTGTTCAACTCCAGGCAGTCAGTTCTGTTCATAACTCACCATTTGTTTTGGTCATGGGCACAGGCACAGGCTATAGTGTGTTGCTGTCTGTCGCCCTCTACTGTCCAGGCTAGAGCTCACACTCTCTGCAGTGGTTCCCACCCATCTTCACCAGATCATATGTTAACCCCATATTAAATGCAGCTGGTTTAGATCTTAATAAAACAAGTTCATTCTTTCGTTTTGGGAGAAATAAAGGCAACTTTGGCCGATTCGTTTTCATCCTAATTATTGGTTTGCCGTAGCCTCATGTGTCAGTCAACTCATACCCTTCAACTCTTCAATGATTTGTAGAAACAAAAAAACACACAGCTTCATGACTTGACCGTTCTGTCCGTGGTTTATCTCCATACATGGAGTTCTGTGCTCATATGGACACTCATACAGACATAGGGACATACACACAAAGCCAGATGTAGAAGCGGTTAGCACCGCTCAATAATAATAAACACATCAGGATATTTGCTATCTCTACCTTTGGTCCAATATTACATCAGCAGACTATATTTAATAGTCCTACCTCTTAACTGTCCAGCTGGTGGGAGCATCACTTGTCTCTTGTCTCTTCACATAACCTCCATATTGTAGCTTATGAAATGTTATAATAATGGGAGAAATACAAACTAACGTTGTGTCGGTGCTCCGCCTCAAAGCGAGATCAAAGCCTGCAGCTGTGGCCCAGCTGGAGAAATTGTTTGTAAAGCTTTTAAACCGTTTAGGCAGTAAATATGCAATGTAATTTAGTCTTCATTTCACACCTTTAACTGTTGGTTATAATCATTGATAGAAAAATTGCCATCTTCCTCTGTACAGTCATTCTGTGCTGTCAAGTGATTTTGTCTATTCCACACTCTGCTCTGCTAAATACTGTTTATGTCTGGATAATTAGATAGGAGATATTTTATTTAATGCCCATGACAGTGAACTATGTATAATGTGTATTGATAATCTCTCATTTAATGTGCATTTACAGACTTGTTGGCTGTGAACTCGAACAGACAGAGGTTGAAGTTGTGGCTTCAGCTCTCAGCTCTAATCCTTCCCATTTGAGAGAATTGGACCTCAGTAAAAACAACCTGAAAGGATCAGGACTACTGAAGCTGCTCGGTGAAGGACTGAAGAGTCTGCACTGTAGGCTGGAGATTCTACGGTACATTTACCTGATTTATTATTAAAATTGATCAATTCTGTTTTATTATGTACTGTATTATGTGAATATAATATGAATGCTGTGGTGAGAATGTATTAATAAACTTGATATCATGGTAACCCATGTCTATTTGCCTGAGTAGACGTTAAATCCTGGAATTCCTGGGGGGGCTAAAAATCAATGGGCTTCATTCACTGCTTCTAAACAAAGATCTATTTCAAGAAAGGCTTTAAGGCTGCAATCTTTCCTGCAATTCTTGGAGCGGCTGAGTTTTAGGTTATAAAAAAAATTATAATAATGGGAGAAATAAAAACTAACGTTGTGTCGGTGCGCCGCCTCAAAGCGAGATCAAAGCCTCCAGCTGAGGCCCAGCTGGAGAAATTGTTTGTAAATCTTTTACACCGTTTAGGCAGTAAATATGCAACATAGTCCAGTCTTCATTTCACACCTTTAACTGCTGGTTCAAATCATTCTGTGCTGTCAAGTGATGTCTCTTATTTAATCTACATTTACAGACTTGTTGGCTGTAAGCACATGACACAGACACTTGTTGAAGTTGTGGCTTCAGCTCTCAGCTCTAATCCTTCCCATTTGAGAGAATTGGACCTCAGTAAAAACAACCTGAACTACTCAGGACTACTGGAGCTGCTCTGTGAAGGACTGAAGAGTTTGCACTGTAGACTGGAGATTCTACGGTAAGATACATTTACCTGATTTATTATTAGAATTGATCAATTCTGTTTTATTATGTACTTTATTGTGTGAATATAATATGAATGCTGTGTTGAGAATGTATAAATAAGCTTGATATCATGTTAACCCAAGTCTATGTGCCTGAGTAGACGTTAAAATGACCCCAAACATGTTTAAAAGTGGAATATCCCTTTGAGGCGAATGTATAGGTTACTTTGTCATACAGAGGGATTGCCCACCTAAAATAGCTCAATCTACAAGATCACAACGTGGTGAGGACGCAATGCTTGTGAGCTTGTAGATCAGCTATTTTATAGTGTGCAACATTGTTTTCTCACACAACAGTAAACAAACCAACATACAGTATACAACGTGTATACAGGATATCTGCACATTTATAAATGTACAATTTAATGACTTAAGACCATTTAAAAACCAAATGGTGTTTCATTCTTCATTCAGACTGGCTCACTGCTACTTGTCAGAGAGATCCTGTGAACTTCTGGTCTCAGCTGTAAGCTCTCATCCCTCCCTAAGAGAGCTGGACCTGAGCTCCAACATGATGGTGAATGTTCCAGTCCTGGAGAACTGCAAGTGAGTAGACTTAGACTGTGTCCATGTTGGATAGAGCACTGAATGTGCAGTGTTTCCCTCATGTGTCTCTTAACAGTGTATTCACTCTGACACAAAGTCACTAATAGATGTGTGTGTATTTGTGTATTTAGTTAATCAGATTGAACAAAATGAGTTTTTCCTCACTAATGTTTCACTGGCCACCTATCCCAGAATTTCCAGAAGCACAACCTGAGAACAGTGTTGATTTTGACAGCAAATTTTGATTCAGTTTTAGTCATAGTCTTATGAGTAAAATTCCATTTAGTTTTAGTCATATTTTAGTCACCTGAAATGTTTTAGTGATAGTCTAGTTTTAGTCGACTACATATCATACAATTTAAGTAGACTAAATCTACATTTAATTTAGAGAAAGAAGATAGCAGGAGCGCTACTGGTATCCCTCAAACCACCGGTGCTCATGAAAGGGAATACAATGAGCAAAAAAAGGAAAAAATGTGCCACAGGGGCGCAAAAATCCAGGTCCAGGCACTCAGGTGGATTTAACAATAAAAGGCCTTTATTAAATGGGCTAGAACATTATTAAAATACACCAACGCGTTTTGGCAAACGCCTTCTTCAGGGTGTTACTGAACAAAGACAAGATGTAGGCCTAACTAGAAAATATTGTTCCTTCGAAACAATTGTGGGCTCGCTTCAAGCCAGAAAACAATGGCTATAAAAGTACAAAATGTCAAGATTGCAGGCAGTGCTCTCTTTGACGTTACTGACGTCAAAGATTGGTCCATTTTGTTCCAGAAATGAGTTATGCAAAAGTTGACCCGCTGGTGGCGCTATAACAGGCCAATGTGAGAAGGGTGGTATCTGTTCCTTGACATGTTGGGAATGTGCTTGCAAGATTTCACGCACATTGCATGCTGTGTTCATGATTTGAGGTGTTTTTGGCTTTGGCCACTTTATCGCTGCTTGCAGCTATATTTTTTTATTATTATTATTGTGTGTGTGCACTTCATAGGCATATTAGATAAAGGTCCTTAGATTGTGTGTAGAATGTTTCATGCAAATTGCAAAAAAACGGGTTTAAGCGTTTCACAAACTGCTCAAAATGATATAGCGCCCCCCTTTGGCCAATTGGAGTAAGATTGGTTTTAGTGATATTTGGACTAACACTCTACATCTTTGCCAAATGCCATGAACATGTTACTTTGCATGTATGATTTAGAGGCAGAAGAATAATTTGCATAAAACTACAATATTCATTGAATTATTAAAAAAGCATGTTTCATTTTTTTTTAAATCCGATCTGACAGACCTTTAGATATTGCTCCAAAGTTCATGTAAAAAAAGTTTTTTGGACGTGACGCGAAAATTCCTGAATAAAAGCGAGTTTAAGCGTTTTACAAACTGCTCAAAATGGCGGAAAATCTAAGGGCGGAGCTTACTTAACAAAGACACAGATGTCTTCCGCTCGAGTCAAAGCACGCGTGTAAGCAAGTTGCATGTCTTAAAACGAAACGAGTCATGACTTATGCCCGTTTGAAGTTTGAATTTTCAAACGCTTCGTATAGCGCCCCCCTTTGGCCGATTGGAATAAAATTGGTTTTAGTGATACTTTGAC
Organism: Nannobrachium achirus; assembly: GCF_963921795.1. Classification (NCBI taxonomy): domain Eukaryota; kingdom Metazoa; phylum Chordata; class Actinopteri; order Myctophiformes; family Myctophidae; genus Nannobrachium; species Nannobrachium achirus. Next base: position 1,692,235 of record NC_137821.1, on the reverse strand, counting down.
TAACCCTCTACATCTTTGCCAAATGCCATGAACGTGTAACTTTGCATGTATGATTTAGAGGCCGAAGAATAATTTGCATAAAACCGCAATATTGATTGAATTATTAAAAAAATATATTTCACTTTAAAAAAAATCTGGTTGATCAATCTGACCGTATTGGTCCAAAGTTCATGTGAAAAAAGTTTTGTGCGCGTAACGAAAAAAACCCAGGAGGAGATAGATTTTTACTGTTTTTCATAAAATTCAAAATTCTGGGGGATCTAAAGGTCAAAGGTCAAAAGTCAGAGCGTAAAAGTTGTTCGGCATGAGGAGACGCATACGTGTATACAGGTTTCATGGCTGTACGTATAACAGAGCATGAGCTATACCTGTTCAAAGTTCGCACTTTCGAAGGCTTCCTACAGCGCCACCATTTGGCCGATTGCTGTAAAAAACTAGAAAATATTGTTCCTTCGAAACAATTGTGGGCTCGCTTCAAGCCAGAAAACAATGGCTATAAATGTACAAAATGTCAAGATCGCAGGCAGTGCTCTCTTTGACGTTACTGACGTCAAAGATTGGTCCATTTTGTTCCAAAAATGTGTTGTGCAAAAGTTGACCCGCTGGTGGCGCTATAACAGGCCAATGTGAGAAGGTTGGTATCTGTTCCTTGACCTATTGGGAATGTGCTTGCAAGATTTCACGCACATCCCAGGCTGTGTTCATGATTTGAGGTGTTTTTGGCGTTGGACACTTTATCGCTGCTTGCAGCTATATTTATTATTATTATTTTATAATTTTTTTGTGTGCACTTCATAGGCATGTTAGATAAAGGTCCTTAGATTGCGTGTAGAATGTTTCATGCAAATTGCAAAAAAAATCCTAGAATAAAAACGGGTTTAAGCGTTTTACAAACTGCTCAAAATTATATAGCGCCCCCCTTTGGCCATTTGGGGTAAGATTGGTTTCAGTGATATTTGAACTAACCCTCTACACTATTTTGTCATGAAAATGTGACTTTGCATGTATTTTTTAGAGGCAGAAGAATAATTTGCATAAAAATGCAATATTGTTTGAATTATTTAAAAAAGCATGTTTCAATGTTAAAGAAATCCGATCTGACAGATCTTTAGATATCGGTCCAAAGTTCACGTAAAAAAAGTTTTGTGCACGTGACGCGAAAATTCCAGAATAAAAGCGGGTTTACGCGTTTTACAAACTGCTCAAAATGGCGGAAAATTTAAGGGCGGAGCTTACTTAACAACGACACAGATGTCTTCCGCTTGAGTCAAAGCACGTGTGTAACAAGTTGCATGTCTTCAAACGAAACGAGTCATGACTTATGTCCGTTTGAAGTTTGAATTTTCAGACGCTTCGTATAGCGCCCCCCTTTGGCCGATTGGAATAAAATTGGTTTCAGTGATACTTTGACTAACCTTCTACATCTTTGCCAAATGCCATGAACGTGTGACTTTGTATGTATGATTTAGAGGCAAAAGAATTATTGGCATAAAACTGCAATATTGAGTGAATTATTAAAAAATAATGTTTCACTTTAAAAAAAATCTGGTTGATCAATCTGACCGTATTGGTCCAAAGTTCATGTGAAAAAAGTTTTGTGCGCTTAACTCAAAAATCCCAGGAGGAGATAGATTTTTACTGTATTTCATATAATTCCAAATTGTGGGAGACCTAAAGGTCAGAGGTCAAAAGTCAGAGGGTAAAAGTTGTTCGGCATGAGGAGACGCATATGTGTATACAGGTTTCATGGCTGTAACTCAAACACAGCATGAGCTATACCTGTTCAAAGATCGCACTTTCGAAGGCTTCCTACAGCGCCACCATTTGGCCGATTAGTGGAGTCAGTAACGCACTTTTTACTTCAAGTCATGATGCAAAGGTCCCCTTTGGTATGGAAGTACCTTAGGGCCATAGGAAAGAATTTATCCAAAGAGACAAGTTCGATCACCCTTCATTTTCTTTTTATAGCCATTTTAAAAATGGCCGCCGTCAATAAACCACTATTACACCAGACCCCATATCTTTGCTTCTGTTAGAGCTATAATAATAATAATGGTGTCAAAGTGTACATTTTTGGGGTCTAGGAATTCAATTAAATAGGTTTCAAAGCAAAAACCCCAATACTTCACTAATTAACATGACAGCAGGGGGTGAAATATGCAAATTTCATGAAAAATAACACGTTTAAACAGGGTAACTTACCCCCCCCCACCCCTCCCCCTAAACTTTGAATCACCTTTCCTTTGGTATGGAAGTACCTTAGGGCCATAGGAAACAATTCATCCAAAGAGACAATTTAGATCACCCTTCATTTTCTATCTATAGCCATTTAAAAAATGGCCGCCGTCAATAAACCACTATTACATCAGACCCCATATCTTTGCTTCTGTTAGAGCTATAATAATAATATTGGTGTCAAAGTGTACATTTTGGGGTCGAGGAATTCAACTAAACAGGTTTCAATGCAACAAACCCAATACATCACTAATTAACATGACAGCGGGGGGTAAAATATGCAAATCTCATGAAAAATAACACGTTTTAACAGGGTAACTTACCCCCCCACCCCTCCCCCTAAACTTTGATTCACCTTTTCTTTGGTATGGAAGTACCTTAGGGCCCTAGGAAACGATCTTTCCAAAGAGACAAGTTAGATCACCCTTCATTTTCTATCTATAGCCATTTTAAAAATGGCTGCCGACAATAAACCACTATTACACCAGACCCCATCTTTGCTTCTGTTAGAGCTATAATAATAACACTGGTGTCAAAGTGTACATTTTTGGGGTCGAGGAATTCAACTAAACAGGTTTCAATGCAACAAACCCAATACATCACTAATTAACATGACAGCAGGGGGTAAAATATGCAAATCTCATGAAAAATAACACGTTTTAACAGGGTAACTTACCCCCCCATTCTCCCCCTAAACTTTCATTCACCTTTTCTTTGGTATGGAAGTACCTTAGGGCCATAGGAAACACGTTATCCAAAGAGACAAGTTAGATCACCCTTCATTTTCTATCTATAGCCATTTTAAAAATGGCTGCCGACAATAAACCACTATTACACCAGACCCCATCTTTGCTTCTGTTAGAGCTATAATAAGAATATTGGTGTCAAAGTGTACATTTTTGGGGTCTATGAATTCAACTAAACAGGTTTCAATGCAAAAAACCCAATACTTCATTAATTAACATGACAGTGGGGGTAAAATATGCATAATTCATGAATAATAATATGTTTTAACTGGGTAACTTACCCCCCACCCCTCCCCCTAAACTTTGATTTACTTTTCCTTTTGTATGGAAGTACCTTAGGGCCATAGGAAAAAAAACTAATCCAAAGAGACAAGTTAGATCACCCTTCATTTTCTATTTATAGCCATTTTAAAAATGGCCGCCGACAATAAACCACTATTACACCAGAACCCATATCTTTGCTTCTGTTAGAGCTACAATAATACAGTCTGTCTTGCACTTCCAATGGAGTGCATCACTGCTTGGTGGCATGTGATCAAATTATCTTCCTTTTTGAAGGAAGAGGGAGAGTCGAGCTTTAGGACACAATCCTAATGTCATCCCCGGAAACACCATACAGCTTCTGGAGACATTTCTAGAGAATGGGTGTGTGGGTGGAGATCATCTCAGTGGTTGGGCTAGGGCCAGAGTGGGGGGGGGGGGGGGTATGTTACCCTGTTAAAACGTATTATTTTTCATGAAATGTGCATATTTTACCCCCCGCTGTCATGTCAATTAGTGAAGTATTGTTTTTTTTTTTGCATTGAAACCTGTTTAGTTGAATTCCTAGACCCCAAACATGTACACTTTGACTCCAATATTATTATTATAGCTCTAACAGAAGCAAAGATGGGGTCTGGTGTAATAGTGGTTTATTGTTGGCGGCCATTTTTTAAATGGCCATAAAAAGAAAATGAAGGGGGATCTAAATTGTCTCTTTGGATTAAGTATTTCCTATGGCCCTAAGGTACTTCCACACCAAAGGAAAGGTGAATCAAAGTTTAGGGGGAGGGACGGGGGGTAAGTTACCCTGTTAAAACGTGTTATTTTTCATGAAATGTGCATATTTTACCCCCCGCTGTCATGTTAATTAGTGAAGTATTGGGTTTTTTGCTTTGAAACCTATTTAATTGAATTCCTAGACCCCAAAAATGTACACTTTGACACCAATATTATTATTATAGCTCTAACAGAAGCAAAGATATGGGGTCTGGTATATTGGGGATTATTGTTGGCGGCCATTTTTAAAATGGCCATAAAAAGAAAATGAAGGGTGATCTAACTTGTCTCTTTGGATAAATTCTTATATGGCCCTAAGGTACTTCCACACCAAAGGAAAGGTGAATCAAAGTTTAGGGGGAGGGGTGGGGGGGTAAGTTACCCCGTTAAAACGTGTTATTTTTCATGAAATTTGCATATTTTACCCCCCGCTGTCATGTTAATTAGTGAAGTATTGGGTTTTTTGCTTTGAAACCTATTTAATTGAATTCCTAGACCCCAAAAATGTACACGTTGACACCAATATTATTATCATAGCTCTAACAGAAGCAAAGATATGGGGTCTGGTGTAATAGTGGTTTATTGTCGGCGGCCATTTTTAAAATGGCTATAAAAAGAAAATGAAGGGTGATCTAACTTGTCTCTTTGGATAAATTCTTTCCTATGGCCCTAAGGTACTTCCATACCAAAGGGGACCTTTGCATCATGACTTGAAGTTAACAGCTTATTTTTCGGCGTTACTGACTCCACTAGATTGCTATAAAAGATAATAGCACACTTCGCCACTGTAAACTGAACACATTGATGTTTTTATTTTCATTTTCTCACTAAGTATGTAGGAGTAGAAAGGAACCAAAGTTTTGAGGAGAACTTGATATAGTATATAAATAAACTAGAAAAATATTGTTCCTTCGAAACAATTGTGGGCTCGCTTCAAGCCGGAAAACAATGGCTATAAAAGTACAAAATGTCAAGATCGCAGGCAGTGCTCTCTTTGACGTTACTGATGTCAACGATTGGTCCATTTTGTTCCAAAAATGTGTTGTGCAAAAGTTGACCCGCTGGTGGCGCTATAACAGGCCAATGTAAGAAGGGTGGTATCTGTTCCTTGACCTATTGGGAATGCGCTTGCAAGATTTCACGCACATTGCAGGCTGTGTTCATGATTTGAGGTGTTTTTGGCTTTGGCCACTTTATCGCTGCTTGCAGCTATATTCATTATTATAATTTTTTTGTGTGTGTGCACTTCATAGGCATATTAGATAAAGGTCCTTAGATTGTGTGTAGAATGTTTCATGCAAATCCCAACGGGTTTAAGCGTTTCACAAACTGCTCAAAATGATATAGCGCCCCCCTTTGGCCAATTGGGGTAAGATTGGTTTTAGTGATATTTGGACTAACACTCTACATCTTTGCCAAATGCCATGAACATCTTACTTTGCATGTATGTTTTAGAGGCAGAAGAATAATTTGCATAAAACTGCAATATTCATTGAATTTATTTAAAAAAGCATGTTTCAATTTTAAAGAAATCCGATCTGACAGATCTTTAGATATCGGTCCAAAGTTCACGTAAAAAAGGTTTTGTGCACGTGGAGCGAAAATTCCAGAATAAAAGCGGGTTTACGTGTTTTACAAACTGCTCAATATGGCGGAAAATCGAAGGGCGGAGCTTACTTAACAACGACACAGATGTCTTCCGCTCGAGTCAAAGCACGCGTGTAACAAGTTGCATGTCTTCAAACAAAACGAGTCATGACTTATGCCCGTTTGAAGTTTGAATTTTCAAACGCTTCGTATAGCGCCCCCCTTTGGCCGATTGGAATAAAATTGGTTTCAGTGATACTTTGACTAACCCTCCACATCTTTGCCAAATGCCATGAACGTGTAACTTTGCATGTATGATTTAGAGGCCGAAGAATAATTTGCGTAAAACCGCAATATTGATTGAATTATTAAAAAATTATATTTCACTTTAAAAAAAATCTGGTTGATCAATCTGACCGTATTGGTCCAAAGTTCATGTGAAAAAAGTTTTGTGCACTTGACGCGAAAATCCCAGGAGGAGATAGATTTTTACTGTTTTTCATATAATTCCGAATTGTGGGAGACCTAAAGGTCAGAGGTCAAAAGTTAGAGGGTAAAAGTTGTTCGGCATGAGGAGACGCATAAGTGTATACAGGTTTCATGTCTGTATGTATAACACAGCATGAGCTATACCTGTTCAAAGATCGCACTTTCGAAGGCTTCCTACAGCGCCACCATTTGGCCGATTGCTGTAAAAAGTAATAGCACACTTCGCCACAGTAAGCTGAACACATTGATGTTTTTATTTTCATTTTCTCACTAAGTATGTAGGAGTAGAAAGGAACCGAAGTTTTTTGATACTTGATATAGTATGACTGCCTGCCTGATAGATAAATAACTAGAAAGATATTGTTCCTTCGAAACAATTGTGGGCTCGCTTCAAGCCAGAAAACAATGGCTATAAAAGCACAAAATGTCAAGATCGCAGGCAGTGCTCTCTTTGACGTTACTGACGTCAAAGATTGGTCCATTTTGTTCCAAAAATGTGTTGTGCAAAAGTTGACCCGCTGGTGGCGCTATAACAGGCCAATGTGAGAAGGTTGGTATCTGTTCCTTGACCTATTGGGAATGTGCTTGCAAGATTTCACGCACATCCCAGGCTGTGTTCATGATTTGAGGTGTTTTTGGCTTTGGACACTTTATCGCTGCTTGCAGCTATATTTAGTGGCCAAGGCTACGAAGTGGCAAATGGCCACTCATTGTGGGCTCGCCTATAAGGCGAGCACACTTTAGATATTGTCATTATTTATCTATCAGTCAGTCAGACAGTAGACGGGAACTTCGGTTCCTTTCTACTCCTACATACTTAGTGAGAAAATGAAAATAAAAACATCAATGTGTTCAGTTTACAGTGGCGAAGTGCGCTATTATTTTTTATAGCAATCGGCCAAATGGTGGCGCTGCACGAAGCCTTCGAAAGTGCGAACTTTGAACAGGTATAGCTCATGCTGTGTTTGAGGTACAGGCATGAAACCTGTATACACGTATGCGTCTCCTCATGCCGAACAACTTTTAGCCTCTGACTTTTGACCTCTGACCTTTAGATCTCCCACAATTCGGAATTATATGAAAAACAGTAAAAATCTATCTCCTCCTGGGTTTTTTTCGATACGCGCACAAAACTTTTTTCACATGAACTTTGGACCAATACGGTCAAACTAATCTCGGCGGATTTCTTTTAAAGTGAAATATAATTTTTTAATAATTCAATAAATATTGCAGTTTTATGCAAATTATTCTTCGGCCTCTAAATCATACATGCAAAGTTACACGTTCATGGCATTTGGCAAAGATGTAGAGGGTTAGTCAAGGTATCACTGAAACCAATTTTATTCCAATCGGCCAAAGGGGGGCGCTATACGAAGCGTCTGAAAATTCAAACTTCAAACGGGCATAAGTCATGACTCGTTTCGTTTGAAGACATGCAACTTGTTACACGCGTGCTTTGACTCAAGCGGAAGACATCTGTGTCGTTGTTAAGTAAGCTCCGCCCTTAGATTTTCCGCCACTTTGAGCAGTTTGTAAAACGCGTAAACCCGCTTTTATTCTGGAATTTTCGCGTCACGTGCACAAAACTTTTTTTACGTGAACTTTGGACCGATATCTAAAGATCTGTCAGATCGGATTTCTTTAACATTGAAACATGCTTTTTTAAATAATTCAAACAATATTGCATTTTTATGCAAATTATTCTTCTGCCTCTAAAACATACAAGCAAAGTCACATTTTCATGACAAAATAGTGTAGAGGGTTAGTTCAAATATCACTGAAACCAATCTTACCCCAAATGGCCAAAGGGGGGCGCTATATAATTTTGAGCAGTTTGTAAAACGCTTAAACCCGTTTTTATTCTAGGATTTTTTTTGCAATTTGCATGAAACATTCTACACACAATCTAAGGACCTTTATCTAACATGCCTATGAAGTGCACACAAAAAAATTATAAAATAATAATAATAAATATAGCTGCAAGCAGCGATAAAGTGTCCAAAGCCAAAAACACCTCAAATCATGAACACAGCCTGGGATGTGCGTGAAATCTTGCAAGCACATTCCCAATAGGTCAAGGAACAGATACCAACCTTCTCACATTGGCCTGTTATAGCGCCACCAGCGGGTCAACTTTTGCACAACACATTTTTGGAACAAAATGGACCAATCTTTGACGTCAGTAACGTCAAAGAGAGCACTGCCTGCGATCTTGACATTTTGTACTTTTATAGCCATTGTTTTCTGGCTTGAAGCGAGCCCACAATTGTTTCGAAGGAACAATATTTTTCTAGTTGATATTGGACTTCATCATTATTCCGCCACTTTTTCACTTGTGGCTAGACCGTGCAGTCGCTTTTTACGAAACTCGGCAGTATGGCAGAGGACTATGCCAAACGGCTAAAACGCGAAGCTCGCAACAATCGGCCAAAGGGTGGCGCTGTAGGAAGGTACAGCAATGAAACCTGTATACACTTATGCGTCTCCTCATGCCGAACAACTTTTACGCTCTGACTTTTGACCTCTGACCTTTACCTCTCCCACAATTTTGAATTATATGAAAAACAGTCAAAATGTATCTCCTCCTGGGATTTTCGCGTAACGTGCGCGAAATTTTTTTTACATGAACTTTGGACCAATACGGTCTGAGAAGTTAGGCGGATTTTCTTTAAAGCGAAACATTATTTTTTAATAATTCACTCAATGTTGCAGTTATATGCAAATTATTCTTCTGCCTCTAAATCATACATGCAAAGTGACACGTTCATGGCATTTGGCAAATATGTAGAGGGTTAGTCCAAATATCACTGAAAGCAATCTTACTCCAATTGGCCAAAGGGGGGCGCTATACGAAGCGTTTGAAAACTCAAACTTTAAAGGGGCATAAGTCATGCCTCGTTTCGTTTGAAGACATGCAACTTGCTTACACGCGTGCCTTGACTCAAGCGGAAGACATCTGTGTCTTTGTTAAGTAAGCTCTGCCCTTAGTTTTTCCGCCATTTTGAGCAGTTTGTAAAACACTTAAACCCGCTTTTATTCCGGAACTTTCGCGTCACGTGCACGGAACTTTTTTTTACATGAACTTTGGACCAATATCTAAAGATCTGTCAGATCGTTTTAAAAAAAAAAATTGAAACATGCTTTTTTAATAATTCAATCAACATTGCAAGTTTTATGCAAATTATTCTTCTGCCTCTAAAACATACATGCAAAGTAAGATTTTCATGATGAACTACCGTAGAGGGTAAGTCCAAATATCACTGAAACCAAAAAGAATCATATTTGAACTGGGGACCCCCCACCCTGACGTGAGTAGGGTTTTCCCATGATATGGGCCTTAGGCTAGATGCAGAATAGAGCTGGGACGTTCGCGAACGAATCGAATCTTTTGAACGGCTCTTTGAAGTGAACATTGGGATCCGGTTCGCGCAGTAGAGAGCCGTTCATTTGGGGGGGAGACCCCCTCCCCCCAATTCAACATCTCCTTGCTACTCCACTGAGTACTGACTGAGTACAGTGAGTGAGTGAGAGAGAGAGAACAAGTGGAGGAGCGAGTTCATTGTTGCCTGCTTGTTTTTTTTTGGGGTGTTTTATGGATAACAAAAGTCAAGGTAGCTTAATTTACACACACATTTTATGAAAAGGGTAAATACTAAATTGTGATCTCAACTGTCAGCAGAGGAATGTGGTACCACCTTGTGGATTCATGTTTAAACAAATTCTTCTTAAAAATATATAAATATACAAGGAGCCAAATGAGCCAGTCTTTTGAACGGCTCTTTTCAGTGAGCCAGATCGATGGTACTGTCTCACTTCAAAGAGCCATAAATCCCACCTCTAATGCAGAATGTTTAGGCACAGTGTGTGTGTGTGTGTGTGTGTGTGTGTGTGTGTGTGTGTGTGTGTGTGTGTGTGTGTGTGTGTGTGTGTGTGTGTGTGTGTGTGTGTGTGTGTGTGTGTGTGCGTGCGTGCGTGCGTGCGAACTGAATCTAACTGATGGCTTAGTTTGGTTTTCAGAAAAACTACATTTCCCAGAATGCAGCAGCTAAGATGGCTGCTTGTTGCAATCAGTTTGATTTGTCAGCACCTGGCCGCAACACAGCTTCTCCGAGTCAGGCAATCCAAATGTTTTTGCTCTTAACCACCGAGCTCTGCTTCACTGTGTAGCTGGCTCTCGAAGGGACTCTTCCATCGAGCAGTAAGCAAAACTCCACTATGTTCTCCTCTGTCGCACATTTGCTCTGTATTTTGCCACATTGCTAATGGTGGTTCTATCTGTTCCCATTGTAGGCAAATTAGGAGCTGCATCTGAGTCTTGGAAGAGAAATGGCATGTGTTAATGGAAGCAACGGCATACTGTGAAACATATGTTTCGAATGTAACCCCTGTTTGTTAAGTTCTGGAAAGAAGCATATTTTGAGTTAAAAGCCCCGGTTTTGGGAAGAACTTTATTTCATGTTTTAGGGGAACGCCCCATTGAATAAAACAACGCTTATTGCGTTTTCACCTTGAGAACTGTTTCCGTGTGCTGGTTTGGGTTCAGACTTCACAATACTTAATGTTTAAAAACTTTATTTGAAGACGTTTACTACTTGAATTATTTGAAAACATTGTGATTTAAAAGACATGCCTGAAAATGGCTAGGTTGTTAACCCTCTGTTTTGAAGGTTTACAACCTGATGACCAACTCTTCAACAAAGACAACTAATGAAAAAGTTGGAAAATAAAGATATTGAGTTAAAACCTTGAGGAGTTCTTTGGAACTATTTTATGTCTGTTGCATATAGTCTTTTGCATACATGTTGTGTAGAGGTCAATTTGTGCTTTTACCAATAACTATGCCGATTAGTGTAAAATCGGCAGAGTCTCTGTCATTTATAGCGCCACCAGAAGGCCGAAAACGCATTCTTCAATATTACTCCTTCAGATTTTATCCGATAATCACACAAATGGGCACACAGTATCTCTACAGTGATGTAATCATGACGGATTTGTCCAATATCATATTCTATCTAATTGGCTAACATTGAATTCCAAGGTTTGCAGGATTGCTCCTTTTTGAACAAAATGTCTCAAACGCAGCCTGCTATTTGTGTGAGATTCTGCACCCACATTCCCACTAGGCCAAGGAACAGATGCCACCCTTCTCACATTGGCCTGTTATAGCGCCACCAGTGGGTCAATTTTTGCAAAACCCATTTTTGGAACAAAATGCCTCAAATCCCGCATGCAGCGTCCGATTGCCGTGAAAGGCCAAAGAACACGTGGTACCCTTTTGACTTTGGCCTATTATAGTCACCACTAGGCCAAAAAAAAAACACCTGACCTGCTGGAGACCTGTTCGGAAGAACACTACTTCTAGATTTTCTTTGATTTCTTCTTTGCTTTCCCTTGATGCTTTTTTGCTTTCCTACTTTTTCTACCTTGGCCACTTCATCGCTGCTTGCAGCTATATTTATTATTATTATTTTATAATTTTTTTGTGTGCACTTCATAGGCATGTTAGATAAAGGTCCTTAGATTGCGTGTAGAATGTTTCATGCAAATTGCAAAAAAAATCCTAGAATAAAAACGGGTTTAAGCGTTTTACAAACTGCTCAAAATTATATAGCGCCCCCCTTTGGCCATTTGGGGTAAGATTGGTTTCAGTGATATTTGAACTAACCCTCTACACTATTTTGTCTTGAAAATGTGACTTTGCTTGTATGTTTTAGAGGCAGAAGAATAATTTGCATAAAACTGCAATATTGTTTGAATTATTTAAAAAAGCATGTTTCAATGTTAAAGAAATCCGATCTGACAGATCTTTAGATATCGGTCCAAAGTTCACGTAAAAAAAGTTTTGTGCACGTGACGCGAAAATTCCAGAATAAAAGCGGGTTTACGCGTTTTACAAACTGCTCAAAGTGGCGGAAAATCGAAGGGCGGAGCTTACTTAACAACGACACAGATGTCTTCCGCTCGAGTCAAAGCACGCGTGTAACAAGTTGCGTGTCTTCAAACGAAACGAGTCATGACTTATGCCCGTTTGAAGTTTGAATTTTCAAACGCTTCGTATAGCGCCCCCCTTTGGCCGATTGGAATAAAATCGGTTTCAGTGATACTTTGACTAACCCTCCACATCTTTGCCAAATGCCATGAACGTGTAACTTTGCATGTATGATTTAGAGGGCGAAGAATAATTTGCATAAAACCGCAATATTGATTGAATTATTAAAAAATTATATTTCACTTTAAAAGAAATCCGTGAAGACAGTTTGACCGTATTGGTCCAAAGTTCATGTGAAAAAAGTTTCATGCGCGTATCGCAAAAATCTCAGGAGGAGATAGATTTTTACTGTTTTTCCTTATTATTCCGAATTGTGGGAGACCTAAAGGTCAGAGGTCAAAAGTTAGAGGGTAAAAGTTGTTCGGCATGAGGAGACGCATACGTGTATACAGGTTTCATGGCTGTACCTCAAACACAGCATGAGCTATACCTGTTCAAAGATCGCACTTTCGAAGGCTTCCTACAGCGCCACCATTTGGCCGATTGCTATAGAAAATAATAGCACACTTCGCCACTGTAAACTGAACACATTGATGTTTTTATTTTCATTTTCTCACTAAGTATGTAGGAGTAGAACGGAACCGAAGTTTTTGGTCTACTTGATCTAGTATAGAAATAAATAAATAATGACAATAACTAAAGTGTGCTCGCCTTTAGGCGAGCCCACAACTAGAAAAATATTGTTCCTTCGAAACAATTGTGGGCTCGCTTCAAGCCGGAAAACAATGGCTATAAAAGTACAAAATGTCAAGATCGCAGGCAGTGCTCTCTTTGACGTTACTGACGTCAAAGATTGGTCCATTTTGTTCCAAAAATGTGTTGTGCAAAAGTTGACCCGCTGGTGGCGCTATAACAGGCCAATGTAAGAAGGGTGGTATCTGTTCCTTGACCTATTGGGAATGTGCTTGCAAGATTTCACGCACATTGCAGGCTGTGTTCATGATTTGAGGTGTTTTTGGCTTTGGCCACTTTATCGCTGCTTGCAGCTATATTTATTATTATTATTATATTTTTTTTTGTGTGTGCACTTCATAGGCATATTAGATAAAGGTCCTTAGATTGTGTGTAGAATGTTTCATGCAAATTTCTAAAAAAATCCTAACGGGTTTAAGCGTTTCACAAACTGCTCAAAATGATATAGCGCCCCCCTTTGGCCAATTGGAGTAAGATTGGTTTTAGTGATATTTGGACTAACACTACATCTTTGCCAAATGCCATGAACATGTTTGTGATGCCCCACACATTTAGTCGGTCATTAGAGGTGTGCCTGCCTTGCTTAACTGTGTCCTAATAGGTGAGCTGGGTGGGGCCTCATTGGCTCGTTGGGCTAATGGCTCATTGGAGAGCACCTGGGCCCGGTGCCTCCAGGAGTCTATAAAAAGCCAGCCCATGCCATTCTGAAGGAGAGATCCGGAGGAGGCAGATGTCTCCACCAGCCTTTGCGCCATGCCCTTGTTCTGTTCTGTTATGTTTAGTTAGTTCTAGCTTTACTTTCCATCCAACACCCTGCACTACACCATGTTCCACTCATCCACATTTACACCACTGATCACTGACTCCACACTTCATAGGATCCTTTTTGCCTTGGTTGCTGTTGACAACCTTATTTAGGTTTATTGTCCTAGGCCTATCTTTAATAAATACACTTTGTTACACTTTTGCCATGTCTCCTCTCCCCTTCGTTTTGTTACTGCTTGAGCCAGCCGTGACAAATGGGGGCTCGTCCTAACGTGAGTATTTGAACTTTAAAGTTGGTTAAAGTTAAATATTTTGTGCGCGCGCCTACAGAGGTGTTTTTGATAGCCGGTTTGTAACTAGAAGTAACTGGGGTTTCCCTGTGTCGTGGGGTAATTTTTGCCAATTTGATGCGGTTGGGGAGTTTGGCTCTGGATTCCCTATGGTCTAATTTGACGCGGTTTTCAAATTATTTTTCGGTGCGTGCAGTCTTTTGTTTGCTGTTTTGTTACCGTTAAAATGCATTTTTTGAGTTACCGTGTTTTTGCGTTGGGCATTGGAGTTATTTGAATGTAATTGGAAGATGAGTTTTTGACACACTGGTACTGAGGTATTGAGTATTTGGTGGTATTGAGCTGGTGCTGGTTGTCCCAGGTGAGGCACAGCCACGCTTGGTTCTTTAAACCTTCGTGGGTTTATTATTTTTCTTGTAGTTTGGGGTCACTATTGCGCCTTCCGGGGGCACAGTACTTGGACGGCAGCGTGACTATCAACTGGTTGCGTTGTCCCCAGTATATTAGTGCATAATTTCCCACGCAGACCTCAGATAGGGTTGAGTTAGATAAGTTTGAGTTAGGCAGATAGGGGGACGCTCCTGTGTGCTCAGCCACTCCTGTTTGCTCAGCCGAAGTTTGTGTCAGTGTGTTAAACTTTTGTCCATTGCATTCAAACGTAACTATGGCTCAAATTGATGAGTTTGTGGCGTCACCGTCCGACGAATCTTTGGATGGTTGTAGTAAGGAGCAGCTTTTGGAAATTGCTGATCATTATAAGGTTGACGTTGGGGACAGGAGACGCAAAACCCAAACCATTAAATTGGTGTTGATGGCCAATTTAGGAGAGATTGGCATATTGCCAGAGACCGAAACAGGGGGAAGTGACGGCACTGTGTTGCCATTACCAGGTCAAGTTCATTTTTCATTTGAACAACAAAAAGAACTGTTGCTTATTCAGCTCGAAATGGAGAGGACAAAGCAACAGGGGGTGATTGAAAAGGAAAGGGTTGAAATTGAAAAACTCAAGATTAATTTGCAGAGGGAGAAGGTAGAACTGGTAAAAGAGGGTAAAATGGATCAGAGTCTGTTGGCTACTGGGGGAGGCTCAGCTGTTGAAAAGCGGCCTTTTGATTTGGTTACTAATTTGAGGTTGATGCCAAAATTCAATGAAAAAGAGCCTGAAACTTTTTTTTCTTTGTTTGAAAGGTTGGCAGACTCAAGAGGTTGGCCTGCGGCTGACCTGACTGTGATGCTACAGTGCGTTCTCACTGGGAAGGCACAAGATGCATATTCGGCGTTATCAGTAACTGATAGTTTAACCTATGCTACTGTTAAAGCTGCTGTCCTTAAAGCGTACGAGATGGTGCCTGAAAGTTATCGGCAGCGCTTTAGGAATAATAGGAGAACTGACGACCAGTCATATTTGGAGTTCTCGCGAGAACTGGTCATAAACTTTAACCGGTGGCGTATGGCTGCAGGTGGGGACACAATGGAGAAGTTATGTGACTTAATACTGTTAGAGCAGTTTAAAATTGCCATTCAAAGTCGTATTGCTACTTATGTCACTGAACAGCAGACTAAAACTGTGGCAGAAGCTGCTGCGTTAGCTGATCAGTATGTGTTGACACACAGAGACTGGGTACCGCAGGGCGCCCAAGTTACGCACCGGGAGGGTGTCACATCCAGCCATGGGGAGGGTGGTCACAGCGCGCCTTTCCATAGGAATTCGAAACCGGAGGACAGGAAAAGTTGGGCTGCCCGTGACGGTGAAAAAGCATGTCATTACTGTGGCCGGAAAGGTCACATTAAAGCAGACTGTTATTCCTGGAAACAAAGAGATGGAACGATGGAGGTGAAGTCGACTGCGGCCATTGGGCCTGTGTCAAATGTGAGGTCGGTAGGTCCTCTACATGAGAGCGAGAGTAGTCTCGGCGGTGTAGATGAGGCGTTTCGACCGTTTGTGGAAAGGGGGTTTATCTCTCTTGTGGGCTCACAGGAAAAAGTACCTGTGACAATTCTGAGAGACACAGCGGCGATGAGCACGTATGTTCTTGACTCACTCCTACCATTCTCTTCACAGTCTGCGACTGGGGATGCCATGTTGAGCCGTGGTATGGGCATGTCCGTAATCCCTTCTCCTATACACAAAATCAATCTAGAATGTGGCCTGGTTCAGGGCCCGGTGGAGGTGGCGTTGCGTACTGCTTTACCGGTGGCTGGGGTTGATGTTCTCCTGGGTAACGAGCATGCTGGGGCTCGTGTGTGGGAAAATGTGTCAGCACCTCCATTGTTGAATCGCATTATCTCCTCTAAGCCTAGTAATGTGATCTGTTCAAATGCTAAAGTGAAAATTAAGCGTTCGTTTGGTCAGCGGTCTGAACGTCGGAAATTCAGACCGGGTGAGCAGGTGTTTGCTCTGTTGCCTTTTCAAGCAAAGCTTACAGGTCCATACACTGTTGTTGAGCGTATGTCAGAGGTCAACTACCTCATTTCAACTCCTAATTTTCGCAAAACTACTCAGTTATGTCATGTAAACCTGTTGCGACCTTGCCATGGTCGTGACTCGTGAGTCACCATCAGTCCATCTTCTCAGTCAGTGGCAGTGACTGAGAGCTGTTAAACCAGTGTACCAGTGTCCATACCTAATACTTGCTGTCTCTTGTTTTTTTTAGTGCCTGGTGTTGCAATCCCTGGCCTGTCCTGCTCCTTGACGGCATCAATGCTAGCTGAAACACCTGATCCAGCCGTTGAGGGGGGAGGAGAGTCCAGGAGTATTGCAGGGCCAGGGCTATTGGAGTGTTACTAGTGCACTCGTATTGTTGACGATGAATTGAAAAGTACTTATTTAGAATGTAGTAAAACCATGGTATACATTAATGTTAACATTGATGATGTAGAATGCACTGATTTGGGGGTATATTATTGCATTTTGGTTTAATGGGGTTTGTTATCATTTTGTTATCCTTAATTGAATTAAATTAAGCACCTTAAGTAAATAGTTTATTTACTGGGCCATGGATCCTAGTGGGATCCATGACTTTAAGGGGGGGGGTGTGATGCCCCACACATTTAGTCGGTCATTAGAGGTGTGCCTGCCTTGCTTAACTGTGTCCTAATAGGTGAGCTGGGTGGGGCCTCATTGGCTCGTTGGGCTAATGGCTCATTGGAGAGCACCTGGGCCCGGTGCCTCCAGGAGTCTATAAAAAGCCAGCCCATGCCATTCTGAAGGAGAGATCCGGAGGAGGCAGATGTCTCCACCAGCCTTTGCGCCATGCCCTTGTTCTGTTCTGTTATGTTTAGTTAGTTCTAGCTTTACTTTCCATCCAACACCCTGCACTACACCATGTTCCACTCATCCACATTTACACCACTGATCACTGACTCCACACTTCATAGGATCCTTTTTGCCTTGGTTGCTGTTGACAACCTTATTTAGGTTTATTGTCCTAGGCCTATCTTTAATAAATACACTTTGTTACACTTTTGCCATGTCTCCTCTCCCCTTCGTTTTGTTACTGCTTGAGCCAGCCGTGACAACCATCGTTATAGATTGAGGATTAAATGGCAACATTAGGACCAGTGTACAATTCATTCATAGATTCAAACTCATTCATAGATAAAGCCCTTTTATGTTTCAGCCTAGAATGGAAATCAATGCAGCCAGGTCGCACCATTTACTCTCTCTCTCTCTCAGCTACGATGTGACGTATGGACTAGGGTCATTCACAGGGCACACAGCATGCGCACAGAGCTGTACAGTTAACCCCTTGTTGTCTCGTTGAGGAACGAGACAACTCCTTTTGGCAGAGTGACCCCTAGTGGCCTTATCTCGTTACTGAACGAGTTTGGCCTGTTGGGTGTTAATGAGACAGAAAATATTAAATCCTGTTGGTTATTGATTAATCACCAGATTGGAGAGATGGGTGCTACTAGAGGTGAGTGTGGTTTATTCAGTCAAAATCTGTTTGACTTGCATTTCGAATCCTATCCTTTTGACAGGCTATAACGTGATACAACGTTAACTGACACAGATTATTTATAAAACGACTTGTGTGGATGACAGAGACATTAGAGTGAAATCCTGACCGGGACGCGCTGAGAATTGCTTGTGCTCTGCTCTGCTCTCGTGTGCTGCGAGGTTCAATAAAGGCACGTGGGGCGCGGCCCCAACGTGAGCGGAGGGCGGGTCGACCCGCACATAACGTAGAGGAACTAAGCTTTATGACATAATTAACGTATGTCCTCTCCTCTCTCACCCAAAACGTACACAAAATCAAACGTAGCCCTTTAGACAGTTAGACATTGATGCATTGTTGTTCTACTTCCTACAGAGTGCAACAAGGAGGAGAAGACTGGTTTAATCCTCAACTCATTACCAGATGTGAGTATCTGTCTGTCTGTGTCAATATCACACATTAACATTTTATACACTGTTGTATGCTTGGTTGGCTCCTCCCCAGATGCTGTTCTGAAAACTCTTCAGTAGAGCTTCCAGGGAATTCAGGTTTCTCTGCTCTTGGCCTGGTCCTTAACACCAGCAAGACTAATGCCCCGTTTTCACACAGCCAAACTTCTGGACGTTCTTTTTTTTTAAATTACGGCAATTTTGAAATTCACGCCATGTGAAAACGGCCACTTATTTTGTGTGCCGGAAGTTTTGGTGTCCGAAATGTTACGGCAAACTACCTAGTCATTTTTGGGTGAAAGTACCGGGAGAATACAAATTTCCCCTCTGTGAAAACGCATACCGTGATTTTTGCCTTTTTTTTTACAAGCAGGTGCGTGCAAGGAGCCAATTTGAACAGTTAAAGCATTGTATTTGGGATTGAAATCTCCAGCCTATACGGCCACGGTGCTGAGAAATGCAAGCTTGCTAGATCAATTCATGGTTCAAACTTATTTGTATTCTATAGCCTGTTTTTAATTAAGCTGTGTGGGTTTTGATATAAGTCCGGTCTGGAGAACGGGAGACAGGACGCGATGCGCTAATGTTGTGATGAAAGCTGGAATCTTTACCAACTCAAAGAGCTGCATCATTATTAGTTAATAGTTTCTCGTCGTTGTGTGATGATTAAAAGTGTTTTACAGAGCAGTGAGCATCGAGTCTGGTCATCCATCGTTGTGCCGCGTGAAAAAAAACACAGCTAATAATCTACAAGCCCACAAGTGCAACACATTGCATCATGCATCGATCCTTTCTGAACCTTATGTGTTGTTGCATGAAGACTTGAAGAATATGTCTTGTAACTTGTTAAATCCATTTGTAGGGTTCAGGAACCGTTCAGGGAGAGAGAAAAAAAGAGAGACAGATTGAAGCGACTCGATGCACCCGTTACCCCCCGGCTCCACCGAGCGCGTCGCATCAACGTCAACTCGGGAACGTCAATTCACGTTCAGTGGAGCCAGTTGTGACGGCGTCAATGACGGCGTCCGACGCCGGCACGACGCCGTCTTTTTGGTGGAGCCCTGGAGTTACGGCTGCTCGAACAAGCAGCCAGACCATGTGGCACGTTGCCATGCCTGCTAATTATAAGAGACTATGGGCTTGATTTCCGTAAAGTTGCTTGTATATATTGATAGTTTCTGTTCGCGTTTTATTTGTTGTAAGCTTGTAGATCGCCAATTTTCAAGTAGCTGATGTGGCGATGCGTATAGTTTTAAAGTGCTTGTGTGGCCTAGATACCGGTAATATCACTTTTTGGGGCTTATTTTTGTACACCTGGTTGCTTATTTCTCTCTGGCAACACAGACTTTCATACAGCGACAATGGTTTAGTGAAAACGAGGTATTTTATGGCTGTGCCAGCATTTTCACTGCCAATGAACTACCCAAAAAACTAAACTCACAGCAAGTTGAAAATTATTATGCTAATTATTTTGCAGGAAAAATTCCGGAACTGTAGTGAAAACATGCCTTACGCAGGGGTTGACACTAAGGTCTCAGAGGCACTTGCCCGTCGGGCAAGTACAGGTCATGTTCTACTTGCCCTCAGGTCATGGCCACTTGCCCTCATAATCGTAAAATCGTAAAATCTGGATTACCGTTCATTTTAACGTATTTGTTACCTTCTACTTGAAGTGATGTTGCTAGATTTTCAATATAATGGGTCACAGGATCCACAGGTGGTCATTCAAATAGGTCCCATTAAAACGTGTCCCCAATAAAATGTTTTAGAGTTGTGAGCTTGTAGATCATCTATTTTCCATGATTTGCCTCTTATTAGTCCCCCCAGGAATCCGCGGAGAAAAATGCTTTATTCCGCGGAGAACAATCCTGATTCTGCGGAATTCTGTGGTGAACAATTCTTGATTCCGCGGACATTAATAAACAACCTAAAATGACCAGTTATCAAGCTAAAAATGATATAGTTCTAATAATCAAGTAAAACCCTTCATGAAATAGCTACAATTAATTGTAATTAGTGGTTAGAATAATCAAATAATCATTTTTGAGAATAAAAATCTAATATTAAATCTATTATTTTTTTAATTGTTATTGTTTTTAATAATTACTTTCTGTTGCAAAGACTATATTGTCATGCAAATTAACCAATGCCCATAGTAACCACATTTTAGAGGATAGCCTACCTACTACCTAGTATGGGTGTAATATTTATTTATTCTCTTCTGTATTAGCATTGTTATTGCCAGGACCATTATAGAGGCAGAGAGGAACTATAGATCAGGACACAGTTTCTGTCAGGAACGAATGTGGGACCGGACCAATACAGCGTCAGTGCAACTAGCAGGAGGAAGCTAAGCTATTCCCCAGGCTCTGTATGAAGTGGCCACTTGCCAGACCATGTACACATTGTTTTATAATAGTAGTAATGACTACTCCCGCCGCTCTGCTGCCACTCGCGACCGCTATTCCGCGGACGTCAGAAAAGTCCGCGAACGGCCGAGAAATCCGCGGGTGGTCGCGAATTCCGCGAAAAATTCTGCGATCGCGGAATCGCGGATTCCTGGGGGGACTATCTTATATTCTTTTACAATTTGGCTAGTGTTTGTTTTTATAGTATAGTTTGATTACTTTTGATGCAGCTATGGTCTTTTTTTCTTTCCTTTATTTATTAAAAAGATTTTAAGTCCATAAATTATTACTTCGTTGTCATCTAGGGACACCACCAAAATCATTTGGGGACCTCTGGGAGGGTCTCGACCCACAGGTTGACTCACTTGACTGAAGTGGAAGGGAGAAACGAATGTAGTTGTTGTAGATGAATGAAAGTGGAGCATAGATATTTTAAAGTGTTTATTGCTTTGGTGTTTTCTTTTTACAAACTGGGATTCTCTTCGAATGCTTTATGCTTGTGTCGCGGCAACGTGAACGATCTGAAAACAGCGTCGCGCGTCAGAGCGGCTCTTGGCTCACTCCGATGCCGACAACCGTGTGCGGTCCGTGGCTAGCTTTTCTGCATGGCTCGCTGCAAAGAGAGGCGGCCACGGCACGTCGCGACAGACACTCTTTGGAGAGAGGATTAATCCTGCAAACGTATTCACATTTGCGCGAATGAAACCCACTGATTTATACTTAGTTGCAGCTGTGTGAGCATCGTGTCTTCATGATAATGTGATCTTGTAGATTAGCTGTTTTTGACGGAGGCACGGAGCACGCACGTGTTTGCGTGTGTGGGGTGGACTGGGGAGGAGGGATGGACTGAGGGGGGAGAGAGAGATAGACGGAGCAGCACTCTTGTCCTGTTCAAGTTTAAAGACGGATAATCTCATTATATTACTCAAAATGTGTGCTTGCCCGGTCGGGCAACCTGGTAGCAACCTTCACCTGCCCGACCATTTTATTTGCCTGCCCCGGGCAGTCGGGCAAGCGTTAGCGTCAAGCCCTGCTTACGTTTAAACACACCACCAAATAACAGGCTAATAAAACATGTTTTCTAATAAAGAATGCTCACATTCCATTATATGGACCCGAGGGCTTGCAGATTAGCTATATTTCCAAAACAACCGACCTACAAGCTCACCATGCGTTGTGAGCTTTTATATCTGCTATTTTCAGCGAGATTTATTTTATTTCTACTGCATCTCTTCTCCACTAGTCCCTCGTTAATAATTTAGACCAGTTTTTATTTGTTGACAAAATTGTCAATATATTTAGTTTTAGTCAGAGCTTAGTTTCTATTTAGTTTTCGTCAGTGAAAAAAGCGAGTCGACGGACATTTAGTCATAGTTTTAGTCAACCAAATCAACACTAGAAGAAAGGTTTCTAAAACGTGTGCGCATGTGTGCATGTTTGAAAAAATAGCAGATCAACATGCTCACGGTGCCTCGCTGTGAGCTTGTAGATCTGCTAGTTTTTGAACAATCGTGAACATTTGTGCAGGTCTTTGAATATTTTTGACCCGATTCCATTCTAAACCGTTCTTCTAAATCAATAGTCCTTGAACCTTTTCATTTCACGGTCCCCCAAAATTACATGGATTTGGCCGTGGACCCCCATCTCAAAATCTGTTTTTCCAGGGACCCCCGGAAGCAAAGTTGGCTTTGATAAATATAATTCAAAGGTTTGCACAAATGTTCATGCTTTTTCAAAAATAGCAGATCTACAAGCTCATAGGGTGTCATGTGGTCACTGGGTGCCAGAGTAGTGGGTGGCGACTTCCACCCGTCCGGGGACCCCACAGGGGTCCTTGGGGGCTTACCAGGGGGTCCCCAGTAAACTAGTTCACGCCACAATTTATGCAACCATATTGCTCTCTATTGGCTATTCAAAAATACAGATCTACAAGTTCATTGGCCGTCATTTGGTCATTTGGTGCCAGAGTAGTTGGCAAGGATCCCCCCGCGTCCGTGGACCCCCAGGGGTCACAGACGGTGCACCAGGGGGTCCCCAGTAAACTAGTTTGTACCACATTTTAGACTTTGAGCATGTTTTTCTCTATTCTCTCTAGGTTGTCCTCAGACGAGCCCTCCATCGTTGTTTCCAGTCATCTCGGTTCTCCATACATCTGGCCAGCTCATTGGTGTTCTGTGTCCCTACGTCTTCCTTGAGTGCGTCCACGTATGTTTTTGTGGGACGTCCTCGCGACCGGTGCCCATGTGTTGGCTCCCACAGTACCAATTTGCTGGCTGGAAGCTCCTGGTGTCTTTGGCAGTGTCCTGCTAGTCTCATTCTTCTGGTGGCAATTTTCTCGCTTACCCTTGGTATTCCCTCATACAGGCTCCTGTTGGTAACATGTGCACTCCTGTTGATGTTGAGTACTGCACGCAACATTCTAGTGTAGCACCCATCTAGAGACTTCTGCAGGGTTGGCTTCAGGGTCCAGCATTCACTGCCATAGAGGAGAACAGACTCCACTGTTGCAAAGAAGAAGCTAAGTTTGATTTGGCGGGGGAGGCTAGAGTTCCATACACTGTTCATGCCGTTCAGGGCCCTCCAAGCGAGTGCCTTCCTTACTTTAAGGTCTTTCTCAGTTGAGTCGACCCATGCGCCCAGGTACTTGAAGTCCTTGACTTCCTTCAACACAGCTCCTTCTGTTGTTGTCAGAGGTGATTGATCAGGTAGGTTATAGGTGATAACCTCAGTTTTCTTAGCATTTAGCCTGAGACCAACTTTGGCACACTCTATCTCCACCCTGTTCAGGAGTTCTTGTGCTTGTTCCATGCTGTCGGAGAGCAGGCTGATGTCGTCCGCATAGTCCAGGTCTGTCAGAACTACTGCGGGATGCCGCCTTGACCTCCTTGGTGTTAGCGTGAAGCCAAGCTCTTGTTCTCGTCCACATATGGCTTTCCTGAGCGCATAATCTAGAACTATGATGAAGAGGTAGGGGGCTAGGGTGTCTCCTTGCATTACACCAGCTCGGATGTCAAACACCTCACTGCTGCCATCTGGGGTCACCACTTTGGCCCTTGTTCTTGCGTACATGGTCTCGATAGCCCGGAGAATGTTGGGAGGGACATTGTAGGCCTCAAGGATCTTCACCATCTTGCTTCTGTGGATAGAATCAAAAGCCTTTTTGAAGTCAATGAAGCACAGTACAGCTGCTAGGTTGTCCTTTTTCACCTCCTCTATTAATCTCCTTAATGCCAGTATCTGTGCTACGGTTGTTCTCTCCTCTCGAAAACCATTTTGGTTCTCTCTCAGGTGAGGGTCGATGGCATGCCTGTTCAGTATCATTCGGTTGAAGACCTTAGCAGTGATACATGTCAGGCTGATGCCTCTGTAGTTGTCTGGCTTTGAGAGGTCCCCAGCTTTAGGCACCAGGATGATGTTAGACAGAGACCATATTTCAGGTTGCTTGTTGTGCTGTAGAGCATTGTTGCAAAAGTCTAGGATGAGGTTGTCTAGGTCGCAGTTCTTCAAGACCTCTGGAGGTATGCCATCCGGCCCAGCACTTTTTCCCTCTCTCAGGGTGGATTTTGCCCTGGCGAGCTCGCTGATTGTGAAGGGTCCATCGTCGATGTTCAGGCCCTGGAGGACTATTGGCTATTCTAAAAATAGCAAATCTACAAGCTCATAACGCGTCATTTGGTCACTGGGTGCCAGACTAGTGGGCGGCGACTTGCACCTGTCCGGGGACCCCACAGGGGTCCTTGGGGGCTTACCAGGGGGTCCACAGTATAGTTCACGCCACATTTTACGCACTTAAACCATATTGCTCTCTATTGGCTTTTGAAAAGTACAGATCTACAAGCTCATTGGCCGTCATTTGGTCATTTTGTGCCAGAGTAGTTGGCGGGGATCCCCCCAGCGTCCGTGGACCCCCAGGGGTCACGGTCTGTGCACCAGGGGGTCCCCAGTAAACTAGTTTGTGCCACATTTTAGACATTGAGCATATTGTTCTCTATTGGCTATTCTAAAAATAGCAGATCTACAAGTTCATATTGTGTCATTTGGTTTCTGGGTGCCAGACTAGTGGGCGGCGACTTGCACCTGTCCGGGGACCCCACAGGGGTCCTTGGGGGCTTACCAGGGGGTCCCCAGTAAACTAGTTCACGCCACATTTTATGCCCTTTAACCATATTGCTCTCTATTGGCTATTCAAAAATACAGATCTACAAGCTCATAGGGCGACATTTGGTCATTTGGTGCCAGAGTAGTTGGCGGGGATTGCCCCGCGTCCGCGGACCCCCAGGGGTCACAGATTGTGCACCAGGGGGTCCCCAGTAAACTAGTTTGTGCCACATTTTATATACTTTGAGCATATTGTTCTCTATTGGCTATTCTAATACAGATCTACAAGCTCATAGCGTGTCCTGTGGTCACTCGGTGCCAGAGTAGTGGGCGGCGACCTCCACCTGTCCGGGGACCCCACAGGGGTCCTCGGGGGCTTAACAGGGGTCCCCAGTAAACTAGTTCACGCCACATGTGATGCCCTTTAACCATATTGCTCATATTGGCTATTCAAAAATACAGATCTACACAGGGGTCACGGTCTGTGCACCAGGGGGTCCCCAGTAAACTAGTTTGTACCACATTTTAGACTTTGAGCATGTTGTTCTCTATTGACTATTCTAAAAATAGCAGATCTACAAGTTCATAACGCGTCATTTGTTCACTGGGTGCCAGACTAGTGGACAGCGACTTGCACCTGTCCGGAGACCCCACAGGGGTCCTTGGGGGCTTACCAGGGGGTCCACAGTATAGTTCACGCCACATGTTACGCACTTTAACCATATTGCTCTCTATTGGCTATTCAAAAATAGCAGATCTACAAACTCATATTGATTGATTGATTGAAGAATTTATTAGAAGTTTGCAATAGAAAAAAGTACAGTTTCATGACAGTACAAATCACTGGTACAAGGTCAACTAAAAGGAGATCCTAGAAAGCCGAGGCTTATTTCCACAGGAACCACACTTTAAGTATCTCATATAACATTGAAAGACAGACGGATAGAACATAGTACTTTATCTTGGATATATCAGTTACAAAAGCATAACATCAAATACAAAGGTAGAAAAAAAGAAAAGCGGGGGAGCATGGGGGCTTAGTCTATTTACAAGTCACGGGTAGCAGCTGTCTGAAGGTGACCTTTCATACCAATTTTGAAGTAGGCTAGGGATTTGCTCTCCTTTAGGGCTTGTGGAAGGGCGTTCCACATGTTGATGGTATAGCAGGAGAACGAGTTAGAGCCTTGTTTAGTGTTAAATCTACGTTGATGATGATTAGTGGAGCTGCCTCTGGTGTTGTGATCTTGAACATCCTTGACCTTTAAGAAGTAGTTTGTCAGGTACATGGGAATCTTGGAGGTGTAGTGAATCTTGTACACCAGGCCCATTGCAAGATGCTGTACTCTGTCAGCTACTCATAGCGTGTAATTTGGTCACTGGGAGCCAGACTAGGGTGCGAGGACCCCCATCAGTCCGTTTCACCCACAGGGGTCAAAATCGTACAAAAACGTACAAGCTCACGGCGCGCTGTGAGCTTGTAGATCTGCTCTTTTTGAAACATCCTGAAAGGTGTGAATATTTTCACCCCATTCTATAAATGTCTTCCAAATCAGTGCTTCTCAAACTTTTTCATGTCAAGGACCCCCAAAATGACACGCTTTTGGCCGCGGACCCCCATCTCAGAATATGTCCAGTCACAAAAGTTCGCTTTTAAAAAGATGCAATCAAAATGTATTTGTAAAAAAAAAAAAAAAAAAAGATCTATAAGCTCACAGAGCGGCACTCGGTGCCGTGCTGTGAGCTTGTAGATCTGCTATTTTTCAATAGTTGAAGCATAAAATAATTATGTGTGTGTGTGTGTGTGTGTGTGTGTGTGTGTGTGTGTGTGTGTGTGTGTGTGTGTGTGTGTGTGTGTGTGCGTGTGCGTGCGCGTGTGCATGTGTGTTGTGTGTCAGTCAGTGAATGATGTATTTAATGCTTACTGTATTTTTTCTTATCAGGTTTTCAGCGTCTCACTCTGGACACAAACACAGCACACAGAGACCTCTCTCTGTCTGAGGACAACCGGAAGGTGACACGCAGGGGACAGTTTAACCAACAGGTTCTGTGTACAGAGGGTCTGACTGGACGCTCTTACTGGGAGGTGGAGTGGAGTGGACAGGTTAAGATAGCAGTGACTTATAGAGGGATCAGCAGGAAAGGACAGGGTGATGACTTTAGTCTTGGATACAATAGCATGTCCTGGAGTCTGGACTGTATGGAGGGTCACAAGTACAGAGTCACACACAATAGTAAGGAGACTTTCCTCCCTGTCTATGCCTCTATGGGCTCCAACAGAGCAGCAGTGTATGTGGACTGTCTTGCTGGGACTCTGTCCTTCTACACAGTGTCCTCTGACTCACTGACACACCTGTACACCTTCCACAACACATTCACTGAACCTCTCTATGCTGGGTTCTCGTTAGGCACCTCATACTCCTCCTCCTCCTCCTCAGTGTGTCTGTGTGAGCAGAGATAGAGTCTCTATGTGAGGGTGACATCAGGTCGCCATGGTTACTCAACATGTTTGAGTGAGTGCAGGTTGTCATGGTGACTCATGGACTCCATATTTGGGCATGAGTGACTCATGGTGACATCATGGTGACATCATCATGATGATTTAATCAGCAGCACAGTAAGACAAGTCTTATGGGACCCCCATAAGACAAGTTTTGTGTTAAAATGTTACAAATTATATAAAAGAAACACAAACTTTTTTTATTTATTTTAATTGTGAACATTTGTGCAGGTCATTGAATATGTTTTACCTGATTCTATTCTAAACCGTTCTTCTAAATCAGTGGCCTAACACTTTTTCATTTCAAGGACCCCCAAAATTACATGTAATTTGCCACGGACCCCCATCTCAAAATGTGTTGTTCCAGGGACCCCCAGAAGCAAATTTTGCATTGTAAAATATACTTTCAAAGGTTTGCACAAATGTTAATGGTTTAAAAAATAAATAGCAGATCTACAAGCTCACAGCGTGTCATTTGGTTGTTTCATGCCAGAGTGGTGTTCGGTGACCTCCATGCGTCTGGGGTCCCCACAAGGGTCGTGGACTGCGTACCAGGGGGTCCCCAGTAAAAACAACATTTTAACAATATTTTAACCACTTTAAGATTAGTGTGTCTTATGGTCGTTTGGTGCCAGACTGTTGTTCGGTGACCTCCATGCGTCTGGGGACCCCACGAGGGTCGTGGACTGCATACCAGGGGGTCCCCAGGAAAAGTAGTTAACATAGCATCACAATCATTTGAACCACTTTATCCAT
Source organism: Nannobrachium achirus (assembly GCF_963921795.1). NCBI lineage: Eukaryota > Metazoa > Chordata > Actinopteri > Myctophiformes > Myctophidae > Nannobrachium > Nannobrachium achirus. Next base: position 1,664,197 of record NC_137821.1, on the reverse strand, counting down.
TTGTATGTTGGCTATTCAAAAACAGATCTACAAGCTCACAGCGCGTTGCAAAAAAGTGAAACTTTTTTCTCTTTTTTTTCTTTCTTTTTTTTAATTGTAACAACACAAATGTTGTTTGGAGGTCCCTGGTACAAATATGTTCAAATGGGGGTCCCTGGTACAAATATGTTCAAATGGGGGTCCCTGGTACAAATGTTCAAATTGGGGTCCCTGGTACAAATATGTTCAAATGGGGGTCCCTGGTACAAATATGTTCAAATGGGGGTCCCTGGTACAAATATGTTCAAATGGGGGTCCCTGGTACAAATACTTTCAAATGGGGGTCCCTGGTACAAATATGTTCAAATGGGGGTCCCTGGTACAAATATGTTCAAATGGGGGTCCCTGGTACAAATACTTTCAAATGGGGGTCCCTGGTACAAATATGTTCAAATGGGGGTCCCTGGTACAAATATGTTCAAATGGGGGTCCCTGGTACAAATACTTTCAAATGGGGGTCCCTGGTACAAATATGTTCAAATGGGGGTCCCTGGTCAAATCCATATTAATGTCAAACTCTATGGTATAAAATGAGTCATCACCACAGGGAGCTTTAGATCTTAGATTAGATCAGATAGAAGTGCTCAAACCTCCACTCCACACATTTATAAATATGGATCATAAATACTGTCCATCAATGATGATGATGTAAATATCAGTGTCATACTTGTGTAGATGTTGTTTTTTTTTTTTTTTTTTTTATCATGTCACAGTATCAATATTGTTTCTTGTATATAAACCTTTATACTGAACCACTTGAACCCCATATACTTTATTGACTGGGGTTCCCCAGGGTTCTGTAATTGGTCCCCTGCTTTTCTCCACCTCTACACCAAATGTCTTGGGTGAAAACAACAGATCTACAAGCTATCTGATAGCTAAGACCTATGTTACAGAGCCACACATTGTGAGCAGTGTTCATTTTGATGTGGTCTAAACTGTTCCAGTTTGAACTTGATGTGAATAAAATGTCATCTTGTGTAACTTGGTGTCTTTTCTGAGCCTCCCTACGCAGTGATAGATAGATAGATAGATAGATAGGTAGGTAGGTAGGTAGGTAGATAGGTGGGTGGGTAGGTAGTTAGGTAGGTAGATGGGTGGGTGGGTAGGTAGATAGATAGATAGATAGATAGGTGGGTGGATTAATGGATGGATGGATGGATGGATGGATGGATGAATGGGTGGATGGATAGGTGGATGGATGGATGGATGGATGGATGGATGGATAGATAGATTGATTTAAGCTCTAGCCTTGCTACGCAGGGATAAATAAATAAATTGTTGTTTCTATTTTCAGCCCAAGAATCCCTCCATTATAGTGGTAAATCAATGAACATAATCATAAACTCCATATTATACTATTATACTTTCAGTATATTATACTATCAGTTTCCCTTCAACTTCTACACCCACCTCCACCTTCCACTGATTACTGCAGGTTTCACTGCACCAACTACCTGTACTACTGTTTCCAGGAGGATTATACAGTACATTTCTTGTTTCCAACACCAGTTTGCATAGCTGATGGTATCATTTCATTGAAAGAACAAACATATCAGTGTCAGTGGACTCAAGCTGGAGTTTTGTACCACTTCTTCCATGTGGCCTAGCTACTTCATGGACAATGGGAGATCATGGCGGTCAAAACACTACATAGATTTCACTATAATCTTTGGTCTGTTGGCAGGGGAAAACATTCAGTGGTAACATTCTGTTCTAACCCAAGTCATCACCATGCAGTCCTCTTCTGGTTGGACAACCTTTTGAGTATGGTCATGACCTTGTTCTCTCCTTGCTATGTCCACAAGGTCTCCAGTGACATGTGATTGTGCTCAAGTGCATTATCTACCCAGTGGCACAGAATGTCATCTAAGTCTTATTAAAAGTGAAATGTCCATTGCTGAATTATTGGTATATCTGTGTGGTCTGCAGGGCTTTCATTTATGCAGTTTAGTGTGTTTTTGTGTTTTTGTATTGCCCAACATGTTACCTTGAGAGCAGCTTGCTGTTGGTCAAGTTAGCATCCCTGTATACTTGTAATAAATCTCTGAAGGACAGCTCCTGATTCATAGTAATCCTTATATTCTCGGTACGTTTCTAGCATTATCTGTAGAAAATAGCCACAAGTGCTAGCAAGGCCTGCTGCACATTTTCCACATCTTGATTGTGGTTGACATCTTCTGTTAACTAGCTATGCTGACTAGTCTGCACGTTCTGTTCTGGTTGGGATGATACTCTTTGGAAGAATTCTTCCACAGAGTATCCTACTATGCAGTTTACAGTTTACAGTTTACAGTTTAGGCATTTAGCAGACGCTTTTAATCCAAAGCGACTTACAATAAGTAGATAACATCACAATAATAAACAAGATAATATGTCTGTACATCATCAACAATAATATTGTTTGCATTTGCATTTGATATATTATATCAAATGCAAATGGATATCTATCTAGAAAAAACACAATATAATCAAAGTTCTAAAAACCTAAAAACAAAAACAAATGCTAACTAGCTTCATGTATGGTCATTGATTTTTTTTCTGTAGTTTTTCCTGTAGTTAAGGGGTTTAGGTCTACAAGCACACAACGCCTCGCACCGCGAGGCGTTGTGTGCTTGTAGATCTGCTGTTTTCACTACTTTTTTGCGACAGCCTTGTATGATGAAGCAGGGCTTTACTTTGCGAAAAAATGTACAAATTTGAAACTTGGAGATACAAGGTTTCTGCCCGACAGTGACGATTTACTTTGTTGACCGCCCAGCTCCCAAAATGGAACGAAGGCTGACATTTTATTTTTATTTTTTTCCGGGAATGAACCGGCGGTTCTTTCTTTCCCAATGGCCAGCTTGGCCCTGGATATGGCACGCTCTGCTGGCTCACTAGTAGGCCATACATGGGCATGAGTGCACAAGGAGCAAGTTGGCACCTGGACAGAAAGCAGACTAGTTCTAGTCATTATTATTATTATTGTATTAAAATGCCCTCAGAATCTGATATTGTCCCTAAACAATGTGGAGCTTCTTATAGCAACCTGCAATGTGCTCCAGTGTCCACCAGAGGGAGCAGTGGCACTGCAACTCAGAGGAGGGTTTGAATCATTTCTCAATGTTCCCAGAACAGTGACATCACACTGATGTTCAATTCAATGAATGTCTCTTCAATGTTCAGATCCTATAGAACAGTGACATCACACTGATGTTCAATTCAATGAATGTCTCTTCAATGTTCAGATCCATTTCTAAAAGGGCCTTTTAGAGGAAATATCCAAAATAGCAGACCTCCAAGCTCACAATGAGCACAACACGTTGTGAGCTTGGAGGTCAGCTATTTTCGGTGCTTGATACCACACACAGTGAACTAAGCATAATCAATCAATACTGGAGATGTGGCGTAACGGCATGGATTTCTACACGGAGAGGGCAATTCTTTCTACATAAGATGCTGCATTCAAGTTCAGCCACCTTCAGTTATATGGCATGGAAAGAGGGGGCATTTGCATTTCTTTCACCATAGTAAAAACTGCATGTTTCCTAAACCCACCAGGATTGAGTTAAGAGTAAGACCCGCCTCACAGAAACGCCCCTCTCAATAATCTTAAGCAAAGCAATACCTACCGATCCATTACAATAATACACACAGCATAATATGCCCCCTCTGTCTGTCTGTGTAGGGTGGGGTAATGGAGGGGCCCTTAAAGATCATTCACCCAGGGGCCTTATATGGTCTCTGTCTAACATCATCCTGGTGCCTAAAGCTGGGGACCTCTCAAAGCCAGACAACTACAGAGGCATCAGCCTGACATGTATCACTGCTAAGGTCTTCAACCGAATGATACTGAACAGGATACGGCATGCCATCAACCCTCACCTGAGAGAGAACCAAAATGGTTTTCGAGAGGAGAGAACAACCGTAGCACAGATCCTGGCATTAAGGAGATTAATAGAGGAGGTGAAAAAGGACAACCTAGCAGCTGTACTGTGCTTCATTGACTTCAAAAAGGCTTTTGATTCTATCCACAGAAGCAAGATGGTGAAGATCCTTGAGGCCTACAATGTCCCTCCCAACATTCTCCGGGCTATCGAGACCATGTACGCAAGAACAAGGGCCAAAGTGGTGACCCCAGACGGCAGCAGTGAGGTGTTTGACATCCGAGCTGGTGTAATGCAAGGAGACACCCTAGCCCCCTACCTCTTCATCATAGTTCTGGATTATGCGCTCAGGAAAGCCATAGGTGGACGAGAACAAGAGCTTGGCTTCACGCTAACACCAAGGAGGTCAAGGCGGCATCCCGCAGTAGTTCTGACAGACCTGGACTATGCGGACGACATCAGCCTGCTCTCCGACAGCATGGAACAAGCACAAGAACTCCTGAACAGGGTGGAGATAGAGTGTGCCAAAGTTGGTCTCAGGCTAAATGCTAAGAAAACTGAGGTTATCACCTATAACCTACCTGATCACTCACCTCTGACAACAACAGAAGGAGCTGTGTTGAAGGAAGTCAAGGACTTCAAGTACCTGGGTGCATGGGTCGACTCAACTGAGAAAGACCTCAAAGTAAGGAAGGCACTCGCTTGGAGGGCCCTGAACGGCATGAACAGTGTATGGAACTCTAGCCTCCCCCGCCAAATCAAACTTAGCTTCTTCTTTGCAACAGTGGAGTCTGTTCTCCTCTATGGCAGTGAATGCTGGACCCTGAAGCCAACCCTGCAGAAGTCTCTAAATGGGTGCTACACTAGAATGTTGCGTGCAGTACTCAACATCAACAGGAGCGCACATGTTACCAACAGGAGCCTGTATGAGGGAATACCAAGGGTAAGCGAGAAAATTGCCACCAGAAGAATGAGACTAGCAGGACACTGCCAAAGACACCAGGAGCTTCCAGCCAGCAAATTGGTACTGTGGGAGCCAACACATGGGCACCGGTCGCGAGGACGTCCCACAAGAACATACGTGGACATACTCAAGGAAGACGTAGGGACACAGAACACCAATGAGCTGGCCAGATGTATGGAGAACCGAGATGACTGGAAACAACGATGGAGGGCTCGTCTGAGGACGACCTAGATAGACAGGGGCCTTTCCTGACCCCCCCCCCCCCCCTCTGTCTGTCTGTGTAGGGTGGGGTAATGGAGGGGCCCTTAAAGATCATTCACCCAGGGGCCTTTCCTGAAGCCCCCCCCCCCCCCCCTGTCTGTCTGTCTGTGTAGGGTGGGGTAATGGAGGGCACAGATATATAAAGCTAGATACCTCCTCCTCTGCCGCTGCAGTTCATTGGTGCGACTGGTCAAACACCTCTGGCGGAAGTGCGTAACTGTGGAACTGCGGAAGGCACTCTGCCCCCTCCAATGGGAAAGAGGGAGTCCTGCCAGTCCTGCATCTGATTGGCCTACTGAGCTTCCCATTCTGTGACGCACAAGGAAGAGTCCTTCAGAATTCCCAAGAGCCCCGCCTCAGAATTCTGGAGGCTTGCATAAAGTTATTGGGAGGCTTGCCAGCTCTCTCTGACCAACCCCCCCCCCCACCGGAGGAGGTATCTAGCTTTTTATATCTGTGATGGAGGGGCCCTTAAAGATCCTTCACCCAGGGGCCTTTCCTGAAGCAGACAGATGAGGTGTGTCTGTCTGTGTGAATGGTAAACGTTACGATGTGCATTACATTCACCCATTCACTCACACACAGGAAACCATGCTTGGCACCAACCTGCTCATCAGGAGCAGTTAGGGGTTCAGAGTCTTGATAATTAACACCAACCTGCTCATCAGGAGCAGTTAGGGGTTCAGAGTCTTGATAATTAACACCAACCTGCTCATCAGGAGCAGTTAGGGGTTCAGAGTCTTGATAATTAACACCAACCTGCTCATCAGGAGCAGTTAGGGGTTCAGAGTCTAAACAAGGAAATACTTTGTTTTGTTTTTAGTTTTTAGTCAAATTATACATTTCATTTAGTAGCCGGGTAATAAGCGGGATAATGAATGACGATATATAACATCCCTTCGGCTAGGGTGCAGGAAAAAATCGATTTGAATTTGAAATCGTGTTTCTAACATGGTAAGATTCAGAATCGATTCTCATTTTCCAAAAATCTATTTTTTATTACGATAATTTATTAAATATTATGTAGTGTTTGTACAAGTTAAAATAATGTGTGCAAGCATGAATAAATCAGACATGTTGTCTTGGATTTACCTTTGTGTGTTTACATTATTGCTATATGTTGATAAAACCTTTACAATTATAAAAGCTACGCCTACGCTGCTTTAATGCCATCAGATAGGAGTATCCTGATATATGAGTTGAATAGAGAATTGTTTTGAATCGAGAATTGTTTTTAAATCAGAAGATAATCGTTTCTGAATTCGAATCGTTTGGATTTGAAAGAATCGAGAAAAAAAAAAACGTGAATCGTGACCCCAAGAATCGATTCTGAATCGAATCGCGGGATACCCAAAGATTCGTAGCCCTACCTTCGGCAGAGCCATTCATTATCCCTTACATCATTTATCTGCAAAGTAACTAAAGTTTTCAAATGATTGTAGTGGAGTTAGGGCTGTCACAATTATTACATAATCGTCTAATCGTGATTATTTGACATTATCGCAATTATTTTGTCATAATCGTCATAATCGTGAATGTTGAAAAATTTCAGAAATAGTGGAAATAGCCGATCTACAAGCTCACAAGCTGTGATCGGCTATTTCCACTATCAATGTTATTTTTTAAGTAGTAAGTCGTCAAATATGTCAGTAATGTATTTGTGTGTTTAGGTTATGTATCATATCTACCATGTACAACTTCAAAGCCTAAAAGCCAAACAGAAATGTAACAATTAAATCGTTAATCGCCAATTATTTGAATGACAATTAATCGTCATGTAAAATGTCATATCGTGACAGCCCTAACTGGAGTAAAAGTACAATATTTGGATCCCAGATGTAGTGGAGTAGAAGTACAGTAAAAGTATTGGAAATGGGAAATACTCAAGTAAAGTACAAATACCTCAAAATTGTACTTAAGTATACTTAAGTAATTTTACTTAGTTACTTTACACCACTGCAATCAATCAATCAATCAATCAATCAATCAATCAATCAAACCACTGTAAATAAAAGTACATTCCCTTTTCCATTGGTTCTCAAAGTGGGGTCCAGCGACCCAAGGGGTCCATGAGGGAGTTCCAGGGGGTCCCCATCTAAATGATAGTAAGAACAAAATGGACCCTTACAGCTCTGTGACTCTGAGCGTGTACAAATGGAACCAAATGGACCCTTACAGCTCTGTAACTCTGAGAGTGTACAAATGGAACCAAATGGACCCTTACAGCTCTGTGACTCTGAGAGTGTACAAATGGAACCAAATGGACCCTTACAGCTCTGTAACTCTGAGAGTGTACAAATGGAACCAAATGGACCCTTACAGCTCTGTGACTCTGAGAGTGTACAAATGGAACCAAATGGACCCTTACAGCTCTGTGACTCTGAGCGTGTACAAATGGAACCAAATGGACCCTTACAGCTCTGTAACTCTGAGAGTGTACAAATGGAACCAAATGGACCCTTACAGCTCTGTAACTCTGAGCGTGTACAAATGGAACCAAATGGACCCTTACAGCTCTGTAACTCTGAGCGTGTACAAATGGAACCAAATGGACCCTTACAGCTCTGTAACTCTGAGCGTGTACAAATGGAACCAAATGGACCCTTACAGCTCTGTAACTCTGAGAGTGTACACATGGAACCAAATGGACCCTTACAGCTCTGTAACTCTGAGAGTGTACAAATGGAACCAAATGGACCCTTACAGCTCTGCTGTAACTCTGAGCGTGTACACATGGAACCAAATGGACCCTTACAGCTCTGTAACTCTGAGAGTGTACAAATGGAACCAAATGGACCCTTACAGCTCTGTAACTCTGAGAGTGTACAAATGGAACCAAATGGACCCTTACAGCTCTGTAACTCTGAGAGTGTACAAATGGAACCAAATGGACCCTTACAGCTCTGTAACTCTGAGAGTGTACAAATGGAACAAAATGGACCCTTACAGCTCTGTGACTCTGAGAGTGTACAAATGGATGGAACCAAATGGACCCTTACAGCTCTGTGACTCTGAGAGTGTACAAATGGAACCAAATGGACCCTTACGGCTCTGTAACTGAGAGTGTACAAATGGAACCAAATGGACGTAAGGGTCCATTTGGTTCCATTTGTACACTCTCAGAGTTAAATGTTAAAACGACATTGATTCTACAATATAAATTGGGGTCCCAGAGATAGAAATGACATTAAATGGGGGTCCGCAGCCCAATCATGCATGTCAAACTGATCAATGATGGTTGAGAATCACATCTATATAGCTGTAAATCTCTTATGGGGGTCCCTGGTATATCTATTCAAATGGGGGTCCATGGAATATTAGGTGTTTATTACACTTATTACATTAGCCCGTGGACCCCCATTTGAATAGATATGCCAGGGACCGCCCATAAAGAGATGATTGTTATTGCTTTATAGCAGTGATTCTCAACCATCATTGATCGCGGACCCCCATTTCGGGGGGTCCTTGACAGTGTTGATTTCGTCGACTAAAACTATGACAAAAAATGTTTGTCGAGTCTGTCGACTTTTTTTTTCACCGACAAAAACTAAATAAAAACCAAGCTGTGATGACTAAAACTAAGACTAAATATATTGACAATTTCGTCAACAAAATAAAAAAACGACTAAAACGTTAGGGAGGGACTAGTGGAGAAGAGAGACATTTTATGTTTGGTTGCTCTCAGGTGTTGCATGCAAATAGCAGATCTACTGTAGATCTGCAATTTTCAGCACGCAATCAAGTGTAAAATCAGTCATTATGATGCCATCAAGAACTGCCAAAATACATTTCATTTGACTAAATCAACTGTAGATTCAGTCGCCTAAAATCTTATATTTAGTCGACTAAAATTTGATAAAACTAAAACTTTTCAGGTGACTAAATTATGACTAAAACTAAATGACATTTTATTCAAAAGACTATGACTAAAACTAAATCAAAATTTGTTGTCAAAAACAATTCACTGAAAAAAGTTTGAGAAACAACTGTCTGTCCCTTTAACATGACAGAGTGGTGGCAGCCAGGTCTCGCGAGAGTTCCTATTGCAGAGGAGAGGAGGGGTCAGAGCAGAGGCACGCTCTCTCGGTCACGCGCCGCGCGCACACCCCGCACACACACGTTCTCCTCAGTGGCGTCAGTTCAGAAAAAGCTAAGGTATGGCAACATGACGGGTGTTTTATGTTGCCATACCTTAGCAACAGGCATGATACATTCATTTTAAGACGTACATTTAACGTTTCTATGGTTTCTTAGGCTGGATATGGCAGCCTGGAACGGTTGTTCAAGTGCAGCTAAACTTGGCATGTTAGTAAACGTGCCACAATTAACAATAATGCATTGCACCTGTGCAGCTGACCTGCGGAACCTGGGAATATACCATTCTGTCAAGATGGGGAGAATATAATTATAATACCTTGTTAAAGTGACCATTTTGTTACATTTTGCATTTGTAGTTATTTTAGTGTAATTTAACAACATAATAACTAGCACAGATAGACAAAGAGACATTCATGGATTTATATTTAAAAGTAACTTTTATTTCCCCTCCTGGACCCAGGGTATGGCAGCTGCATACCAGTGCTGTAAAGTAACTAAGTACTTTTACTTAAGTAACGTACTTAAGTACACTTTTGAGGTATTTGTACTTTACTTGAGTATTTCCTGTTTCCAATACTTTTACTTCTACTCCACTATCTGGGATCCAAATATTGTACTTTTACTCCACTACATTTATTTGAAAACTTTAGCTACTTGTTACTTTGCAGATACAAATTATAATATTATACATAAGCCACTTTATTCCTATTTTATATGTTGGCTGTTTGAAAATAGCCGATCTACAAGCTCACAACGCGTCACAGCGTTGTGAGCTTGTAGATCTGCTATTTTCAAACAATTTGTACTTTTACTTTTGTTACATTAAGTACATTTTGAAGCCAGTACTTAAGTACTTCTACTCAAGTACATTTTGAATTCCTAACTTTTACTTGTAAGAGTATTTCTATATTGCAGTAGTGATACTTTTACTTAAGTAAGACGTGTTAGTACTTTTTCCACCTCTGCTGCATACTCCTGCCATACCCAATTGACGCCCCTGCTTCTCCTCCTACGTCACTCTCGCGCGCGCCCAGCCCTCACGCACGCACGCACGCGCCCGGCCACCGGGGCCAGCCCTCTGTCTCTCTCTCTCCTTCCCATTCTTTTCTTTTCTTTTATCTTTTTATTTTTGACACTTCTTATCCAACTTTTACCAACCACCACATCAAAGGGAGCTCCGCTCAGCGCTCTGGAGGATCAGGATCTGAAACAAAGGGTTCAAAACAACCCAACAAACAAAACAAAACGACCCAACGGACAGAAAGACAGCCTGACTGACTGACTTCACTTCCAGCCTTCAGACACAAATAGAGATTTTTTTCCCCCGAACCGAACCGTGGAAAAACCGAACCGTTGGAAAACCGTTACCGAACCGGTTTAACGACACACCACCAAGGGATTGATTTTAATTTAATTTGATTTTAATTACCGGTGAAATTGCGTTACTAAAAAAACTCTGACGGAAGTTTTTTTCCCCTTCTTTTTTTTCTCTTTTTAAGTTTTATCAAACTTTTTTTTTCCCGGGAGAAACGGACGGTTTTCCGATCCTTCGTCAACTACCGACACACACATAAACAACAGTTTAGTGTATTTTTGTTGTGTGTTTGTGTGTGCTGTGTGTGTGAGCGGACATGATGGCTACAGCAACACACTAGAACCCGGAGACACACACCACGAGACCTAATACACACTGAGGTAAGACACACTACACACACACACACACACACACACACACACACACACACACTGCTACATTTAGCCAAACGTGATTAAAAATATGGTTAGTTAGACTCTATGGCAGTGTGACGTCATTATAACATGTAACAATAAGTTACATGTTATAACCATCACCAAACAGGTGATGGTTGGCTACCATGAAGGTGTTATGACGTAATGCCGTGACGTCATGGCTGTAGGTAGATGAGGCAGCAACATCATTCTTATTAATGTGTGACGTAAACCAGTGGTCTTCAACAGGGGGTCCGGGACCCCTAGGGGGTCCTCAGAGTTACTACAGGGGGTCCTCCAAATCATCCTTTAACCACTTGAACCTTAGCATCCATATTCGGAGAACTTTAGCCAAAAATAGCGAGTGTGAGCTTGTAGATCGGCTATTTTTAGCAAAGAGCTTTGGTGTAGAGGGGAAAAAGAGCAGACTAAGTACAGAGTGAAAGGTCAAGTTTATCAAGTATTGACGGTTCAAGTGGTTAAATATCTGAAAACACAAATTGACAGGAATCCAAAATACACTGATGATTGTGCTGTCAAACAATGAAACTATATGGAATCTATGAACAGGTTGTGGGGGTCCCTGCTTCATCTCTCTCTCTCTCAACTAAGGGGTCCCTGCTTCATCTCTCAGATGTAGGGTAATGTTACAGTGTTCTTGAGGTACCAGTGAGCTTGTTTTTTAGTTCACCTCATGGGCAGTCTCTGGAAGCAGCCGGTGCCATGGCATTGGTCCCACATCTCATTAGTCTGACGCTGGTGAATGCTAACCTGGTGAATTCTAACCTGACAACACTGGTGAATGCTAAGCTGGTGAATACTAACCTGGTGAATGCTACTATGCCTAAACCTAACCCTAATCATAACCCTAGCCTCAGTAAAACTATGCTTAAACCTAACCTGGTGAATGCTAACCTGCCGACACTTATAGGCCTACTGTCTATATGTTGGTTTGTTTACTGCTGAGAGAGAAAACAACGTTGCACATGCAATCCATCCAGCTGTTTAGTTTAGTAAAAGTGATGTTCAAGTCAGGATACCACTTTGGTCCAATCAGGATGGAGAGAGAGAACTCATCATGCTGGACACAAGGAAGATCTTAGAAGGAACGGACACCAACGTCATTTTCGTCATTTCAGGCTCCATGGGACGCCGCCATGACACTTTGGCCACCCAAAATTAACATTAGCGTCTATGAGCACTTCGTCACTTCCGCCACCCAAAAGTGGCCACCCGGCGTGCCAACTTCCGGGTGTTGTCTGTTCCTTGTAGATATTCCTTGGCTGGACACAGGAAGTGAAATCAGAAGTGATGAAATAAAATAAATATAGATAGATAGATAGATAGATAGAGAAGTATGAAAAAGATAAAAGAAAAAACAAGAACAGAGTACAGTAAGTACAGTAAGAGCAAGATACAACCAGAAAGGGAACAAATAATTTAAAATAACAATAAAGCCGATCAAAATCAGAGTCACGTCACAGGTTTAGAGAAGTTTAAACAAAAAGTGGATGAAATTAGATTTCTGTAGGCCAAGGGGGGAAGAAACATCAATCAAAGAAAACAAACTCATTATCTACATATTTTACACACAGTATTCAATTCAATTCAATTCAAAGGGCTTTATTGGCATGAGAAAACATACGTTTACATTGCCAAAGCAGAAATGTACACAATACAATACAATACAATCAGAACAAAATATATACAGGTGAAAACAGTTTTCATGCATCACGGTAACGTGCAGGCAGAGCAGTGATATATACAATGGTTTTTAAGGTGGTTGGGTTCCATTTGATATCCTTCTCTTATCACAGCAGCTCACGAATCTTGCTGCTGTGTTTGCACATTGTTTTACTTCCCCCAGCAGGTATGGGAGTTTTTCATCATTGGTCATATTTTGAAACTCTCCTTGGGTGGTTATGATCTGTGGGAAGTATGTGTCTCTGATGTCTTGGTACAGCGGACAGGTGGTTAGAAAATGTAGCTCAGTTTCCACTTCATTTTGTGTGCAGTGGGTGCAAAGTCTGTTTTCTCTAGGGAGCCAGGTATGCCTGTGACGTCCTTTCTCGATTGCAAGACTGTGCTCACTGAGTCTGTACCTAGTCAAGATTTTTCTTTGTTTTGGGTCGGCCACCTTGCTCAGGTATTCTGCCATGGTGTATTCTCTGTTTAGGGCCAAATAGCATTCTAGTTTGCTCTGCTTTTGGGTTGCTTCTCTCCAATGTGTCAGGTAGCTTTCTTTCTGCTGTTTTATAATTTGGTTTAGTCCAGTGAATTGTCTGTCTGGTGGCTCTGCTTGTGTTTGTGTACAGAGTTCCCGGACCAGTTGGCTGAGGGGGCATCTCTCTAGGGTTTCCCTGTGTGTGAGTGCCTTGTTATGAAGTGCATCTGGGTCACTTTCTTTTAAGTGGTTATAAAATTTGAATGCTCTCTTTTTTATTTTGATTATGAGAGGGTATCGTCCTAATTCTGTCCTGCATGCATTATTTGGTGTTTTCCGCTGAATTCTGAGAATTGATTTGCAGAATTCTGTGTGCAGGGTCTCTATTTGATGTTTGTCCCATTTTTCAAGGTCTTGGTTTGCGGCTGGTCCCCAGATCTCGCAACCATAGAGGGAAATTGGTTCTATCACAGAGTCCAGTATTTTTAGCCAGGTTTTTATTGGGATGTCTATTTTGATGTTCCTTTTGATGGCATAGAAAGCCCTTCTTGCCTTGTCTCTCAGGTCTTTTACAGCTTGGTTGAAGTTTCCTGTGCTGCTGATGTTTAGGCCAAGGTAGGTGTAGTTTTTTGTTTGTTCTAATGGGATTGTATTTAGAAAGAATTGCTGGTTTTGGCGGCTGGATCTCTTTTGAAATATCATGATTTTAGTTTTGGTTAAGTTTACTGTAAGGGCCCACGTCTGGGAGAATTTGTGTAGGAGATCGAGTTGCTGCTGCAGTCCTTCTTTGGTTGGAGACAGTAGCAGCAGGTCATCTGCAAAGAGTAAGCATTTGACTTCTGTTTTGCCTAGGGTGATGCCTGGTGCTGCAGACTGTTCTAAAGTTTTTGCCAATTCATTTATATATATATTAAAGAGAGTTGGACTCAGGCTGCATCCCTGTCTAACTCCCCGGCTTTGGGGGAAGAAGTCTGTGCGTTTTCCTCCTATTTTAACTGCGCATTCGTTGTTTGTGTACATTGATTTTATGATGTCATAGGTTTTTCCCCCGATACCGCTTTCCAACAGTTTGTACATCAGACCTTTGTGCCAGATTGAATCGAATGCTTTTTTGAAGTCAACAAAGCAGGAGAATAGTTTGCTTTTGTTTTTGTTTATTTGGTTGTCGATAAGGGTGTTGAGGGTGTAGATGTGGTCTGTTGTACGATAGTTTGGTAGGAAGCCAATTTGTGATTTGCTCAGGACGTTGCTTTCTGTGAGGAAATGTAGAATTCTGTGATTGATGATCATGCAGAGAATTTTACCGAGGTTGCTGTTTACACAGATCCCACGGTAGTTATTTGGGTCATATTTGTCACCACTCTTATGGAGTGGTGTTATCAGCCCTTGGTTCCATAAGTTGGGGAAAATCCCAGAGCTGAGCACGATATTAAGGAGTTTTAATATGGCCAGTTGAAATTTGAGGTCAGTGAATTTTATCATTTCATTAAGAATGCCATCAACACCACAGGCCTTCTTACTTTTTATTGTTTTTATTTTGTCTTGTAGTTCTTTTAGGGTGATTTGGGAATCTAATGGATTCTGATAGTCTTTTATGGCTGACTCTAGGTTTTGCAGTTTATCTTGTATCTGTTTTTGCTCTTTGTTTTTCTCCATTGGGCCAAAGAGGCTGGAAAAGTGGTTCACCCATGTGTCTCCGTTTTGGATGGGCAGTTCGTCCTGTTTTAGTTTGTTAAGTTTATTCCAGTTTTCCCAGAAACTGTTTGTTTGTATGGAGTCCTCGATATCTTGTAGTTGGTTTCTGGTGTGTTGATCTCTCTTCTCTCTTACTGTATTCTTGTATTGTTTCAGTGTTTCTCCATATTGGAGACGTGTGTTCTGGTTGTCTGGGTCTCTATGTTTTTGGTTTGATAGTTTCCTTAATTTACTCCTGAGATTCTTACAGTCGTTATCGTACCATTTATCGTTCTCATGTTTTTTCCTGGCTCTCCTATTTGATACCTTTAGGCTTGCTAATGAAGCTGTAAGGTCAAATATATTATTTAGGTCGTCTACTGCCCTGTTTACACTTTCGTTGTTTTCTTGATAGGTTTTTCCTAGGAACTGGTCTAGACGTGATTGGACTTGTTTTTGCCTAATAGCATTTTGGAATGCTTCTAAACTATTTTCCTTCCATTTGTAGAGTTTTCTAACATTGTGTAGTTTGTTTGGTTTTTGTTTTTCGTGGCTGTGTGTTGATCTGTTTAGGTAGATTGTGGTTCTGTTGTGGTCTGACAGGGGCGTTTGTGGGCTGACTGTGAAAGCTCTGAGAGATGTCATGTTTATGTCAGTGATAAAGTAATCTACGGTGCTGTTTCCAAGGGATGCGCTGTATGTATATCTGCCGAAGGAGTCCCCTCTGAGCCTACCATTAACTATGTACAGACCCAGTGAGCGACAGAGCTGCAGCAGCTGTGACCCATGTTTATTTGTTACTTTATCGTGATTGTTTCTCGGGGGACATGTTGGGGAGCTGATGTTTTCCCCCCCTGGTAAGTGTTTGTTTCCCTGTGTGCTGAGGGTGTCAGGCTCTTGTCCTGTTCTGGCGTTTAGGTCTCCACAAACCATAATGTGACCTTGTGCCTGAAAATAGCTAATTTCCTCTTCTAGAGTGGAGAACATGTCTTCCTTAAAATAAAGGGATTCTATCGGGGGGATGTAGATAGCACACAGAAATACATTTTTTTCAGTTGTGGTTAGTTCTTTGTTTATTTCTAGCCAGATAGAAAAAGCTCCAGTTTTGACTAGCTTAATTGAGTGGATTAGTTTTGATTTGTACCATACTAGCATACCTCCAGAGTCTCTTCCCTGGGTGACCCCTGCTAGCTTTGTAGATGGTATCACAAGTTCTCTGTAGCCAATAGGACAGCCCGTGGGGCAGTCACCTCTGTGCCATGTCTCTTGTAGAACAATGATGTCCATGTTCGCAATTTCTTTGGAGAAGTCTGGGGTTCTGCTCTTGTTGCCAAGGGCTCTCGACCTCAGTCCTTGTATATTCCAGGATGATATAGTGAGAGATTTGTACTCCATAGTTCACATTGTTAGATTCCATGGGTTCTGCTCTGGGACCATGCGCAGTAGTCCTTCATCATCTGGAAGAGGTGTATGTTGGGGATCTCTCCGGTCACTGCATGTGCGTATGAGTGTGGGAGAGTGGGTGGTGGTGAGGCTGGTGCATGAGTGAATGGGTGGGCCATTGGGGGTGTGAATGGTGCACGGGTGGGGATGGCCATCAGCGGTGTGAGTGGGCTACCCTTGTGTGTGGCACCCTGTTGTCTGGGTGAAGCATGCTGTTGTCTGTGTGAAGCAGGAGGGAATCCAGAGGGTCCCCCATGTCTGGGTCCAATGGGTTGTCTGGGGCTGCGGTTGAATAGCGTATCCTTAAGGCTCTTTACGAAAGCTGGGACTTTGTGCTTGTAGATGTGTACCTTGTCCTCTAGGCAATTCCCGGTCATCCTTGGGTGTTTTGCAAAGCTAACGTTCTGCTTCGTTGCACAAATGTGGGAAATTTGTGTGTTGATTTTGTTGATGTAGCCAGGTTCGACATCTCGTCTGGGTAGCAGTGCAGAGATGACTACTTTTGCGTCTGGGAATGTTGAGGTGGCCTTCTCCATCATTCTCTTGGCCGACGCAACCATCTGGTAGTTTTCCTGCTTCCATATGTCGTTTGTACCCGTGTGTATTATTATGTGACTGGGAGAACCCAGACAGTCCTTTGTCAGCTGCTCCATTGCCTTTCTGGTGTTGCTGCATCTGATCTTTTTGACTCTGTGCTTCGGGAAGAGCTTTTTTTCATCCACGTGTTTCCCATTTGAGTCCATCAAAAGTATGATTTCTGGGCTTTCTGGCTGGCTGTGTTCTGGCTCTTCAGGTTGGGAGGTTTCTAGGGAAGGTCCTTGACTTATAGGTCCTTCTGGCTGGTTGAGGTTTCCTGGGATGTTTTCTGTTGGCTCTACTCTTTCCTGTTGAGCGCTAGTTGGAAAACTTGTCTCAGCCTTGAGTTTTTCTATCTCTCTCCAGAGATGTGTTATATCCTTTTCTGACCTTATGTTTAGCTGTTCTCTGTCTTTTCTCATACTTTCCCTCATGTCATCTATCTCCCTTTCCTTTGTTTCTTTTTGCTTTCTTAGCTCCTTCTCCATGCTTTCTCTTAGTTGTCCTAACTCCATCCCCATGGTTATCTTTAGCTGTGCTATCTCCTGCCTCAGCTTCGCCTCACTGTTTTGGAGCTGTTTCACAGTTCCTTTAAGGGCAAGCTGCTCACGCTCTTCCTCTGCACTGGGACTGGGGGTCTGTTCTTGCCTATGTATCTTTCTATCTTATCTCAGTACCTGAGATAAGATAGAAAGGGTGTTTGAGCTTACAGTAGCAGATGAATACTGTACATCATGTGTCTTCAACAGGGGGTCCAGGACCCCTAGGGGGTCCTCAGAGTCACTACAGGGGGTCCTCAGAGTCACTACAGGGGGTCCTCAGAGTTACTACAGGGGGTCCTCAGAGTTACTACAGGGGGTCCTCAGAGTCACTACAGGGGGTCCTCAGAGTTACTACAGGGGGTCCTCCAAATCTTTTGAGTGAAAGTTCTTTTCTCCTTTTTTATATTAACCACTTGTGCATATTCTGAGAACTTTAACCAAAAATAGCAGATCTACAAGCTCACAACGCCTCGTGCTGCGAGGCGTTGTGAGCTTGTAGGTCGGCTATTTTTAGCAAAGAGCTTTGGGGAAGAAGATCAGAAGTATTGACGGTTCAAGTGGTTAAATATCTGAAAACGCAAATTGACATGAATCCAAAACACACTGATGATTGTGCTGTCAAACAATGAAACTATATGGAATCTATGAACAGCTTGTGGGGGTCCCTGCTTCATCTTTCTCTCAGCTAAGGGGTCCCTGCTTCATCTCTCTCTCAACTAAGGGGTCCCTGCTTCATCTCTCTCTCAGCTAAGGGGTCCCTGCTTCATCTCTCTCTCAGCTAAGGGGTCCCTGCTTCATCTCTCTCTCAACTAAGGGGTCCCTGCTTCATCTCTCTCTCAGCTAAGGGGTCCCTGCTTCATCTCTCTCTCAACTAAGGGGTCCCTGCTTCATCTCTCTCTCAACTAAGGGATCCCTGCTTCATCTCTCTCTCAGCTAAGGGGTCCCTGCTTCATCTCTCTCTCAGCTAAGGGGTCCTTGCTTCATCTCTCTCTCAACTAAGGGGTCCCTGCTTCATCTCTCTCTCAGCTAAGGGGTCCCTGCTTCATCTCTCTCTCAGCTACGGGGTCCCTGCTTCATCTCTCTCTCAGCTAAGGGGTCCCTGCTTCATCTCTCTCTCAGCTAAGGGGTCCCTGCTTCATCTCTCTCTCAGCTAAGGGGTCCCTGCTTCATCTCTCTCTCAGCTAAGGGGTCCCTGCTTCATCTCTCTCTCAGCTAAGGGGTCCCTGCTTCATCTCTCTCTCAGCTAAGGGGTCCCTGCTTCATCTCTCTCTCAGCTAAGGGGTCCTTGGCCTGAAAACATTGAAGACCCCTGCTGTACACGATATAGCACATGCTTTCATGGCTTGACATTAACCTTTTGTGACACTTGTCCTCTGGACAAGTGCATTTCACATTCACTTGTCAAGGCACAAAAGATACACATTTACCATTTCACAGTGATTTATTTTTCTGTTTTAAAATGTTATTTTATTTGACAAATAAGACCCCCCTTGCCCCCCTCCGCTTCTCAGTCCATAGTCTGCATACAGCACAAAGCTGCTAGGAGCGTTACAGAAAAAGTACATTTTTAACAAACTTTATTAGTTGTCCCAACAGGACAAGCCTTAATGTCTTTTATATATGATATAACTTAATATAGAATATACATGATATTCTTACGGCATGGCAGCTACTGTGTGTGATATAATTATGGACATTAGTTACGGTGCTATAGAAAAAATACAAAGTCAGTGCGTTGTACATGGCATTAAGGTGCAAAATGTCAGCGCATGTCGACCGCATAATCCACATAGACTGACACTGGTATAATATGCACACACATGGAACCAAATGGACCCTTACAGCTCTGTAACTCTGAGAGTGTACAAATGGAACCAAATGGACCCTCACAGCAGTGGACTTTTCAGGTCCCAAGAATCCATGGGCACACCAACATAATACAGGGGCACATTTGACCCTTCTCAGGGGCACACCAAAGGTCCCCAGGCACAGTGCCTTACAGGTCTGTGACTCTGAGAGTGTACAAATGGAACCAAATGGACCCTTACAGCTCTGTAACTCTGAGAGTGTACAAATGGAACCAAATGGACCCTTACAGCTCTGTAACTCTGAGAGTGTACAAATGGAACCAAATGGACCCTTACAGGTCTGTGACTCTGAGAGTGTACAAATGGAACCAAACAGACCCTTACAGCTCTGTAACTCTGAGAGTGTACAAATGGAACCAAACAGACCCTTACAGCTCTGTAACTCTGAGAGTGTACAAATGGAACCAAATGGACCCTTACAGCTCTGTAACTCTGAGAGTGTACAAATGGAACCAAATGGACCCTTACAGCTCTGTAACTCTGAGAGTGTACACATGGAACCAAATGGACCCTTACAGCTCTGTAACTCTGAGAGTGTACAAATGGAACCATTTTATGTGTACACTCAGAGCTATGTTGGTTCTTGCAGATATAACCTTAGAGAAGCATTGTCCTAGGCTAGCAGTGTACTCCTAACATGCCATACATACGTAGTCAGTAAATCAGTGTCATACATATTCTGTAGAAATCCTGGAAAGTGACATTCAGTAATTGGGTCTTATGATAAAAAAAAATAACATTATCAAAACAAATGCTGACATTTGCCAAGGACAATTCTTGCCACAGACACATTTGTCCGTGTACGAGCCTATTGAGGATTACTGCCTTATATAGTAGACCAGGGCTGTGATCACAAAGGCTGAGCAGCCTTTGTGATCTACTGGTAGTATAATGTAAGTGTATGTGATCATATAACATTCCCTTAAAGAATATAGAATTTAAATATTTAAAAAAGTATAAATAAAAATCATAAAACATCTCTTTTTGGCATCTCTCAATTGAATTAATTTGACTTGGTTGATTTACATCAAGAAGGGCCTGTCAGCTCTCCTCTAAAATAGGGAATGCTTTGTTTTCAAGAGTCAGTAGCATTACAAAGAACCCGAAAACCTACCACTTCCCTAAAGATTGGGATGAGGAAGTTTTTACCACCACTATGGGTGGGTAGATCATGTTGAGCTTGTCATTTTAAAAGTAGCTCTCAAGTCAAAAAAAGTGTGGGCAGACTGGGCACCCCTGTATTAGACTGACACTGGTATAATCCACAGATTGATTGATTGATTGATTGATTGAATACTGAATCAGAAGTGTGCATGGGGGAACAGTTCAGGACAGTACAGTACATATACAAGGTCTACTAATAAGGATTTAAACCATAGAAAGCACTATGGCTGGTTTAAATTGGGGTCCTCTATACTCAATTCATACAAAATAAGGTGACGTGATGTGAGAAAAATGTAGAAATTGGTTTCCAACTGAACATGCATGTACTGTAGTGTTTACTAAAGAACAACTGAACATGTACTGTAGTGTTTACTAAAGAACAACTGAACATGTACTGTAGTGTTTACTAAAGAACAACTGAACATGTACTGTAGTGTTTACTGAAGAACAACTGAACATGTAGTGTAGTGTTTACTAAAGAACAGGAGAGACACGTGGAGAGGCCGTTACTAAACAAACACTGCAGGTTTTCACACAGGGGAGAAAAACAGTGCTACTGAGGGGTGTGTGGACAGTGCACACGTGTTTACACCAGTGTTGATTCCACTAAACTATGAAGACAATGTTTGTCACACAGTGGTGGTGGTGGTGACTAAATCTATGACTTAAATACATTGACAGTGTCTTCTACAAATAAAAGTAGACTAAAATGTCAGGGAGCTTGAGGGAGGGACTAGTGGAGAAGAGATCCAGTAGAAAAGACAAGTCAAGCTCACAAGGGTCACACTGTGATCCTCTGATAGTCAACTAAATCTACATTAAATGAAACATTTAAGATGAGTAAAATATGACATTTTATGCAAAAGACTCAAATCTAAATTTGCAGTTCAAAATGAACACTGGTGTGTTCGCCCACGGCTGCTGTGATGAAATAAATGTCAGATTAAAAAAAAGACTTTAACCCAATATTTATGCCAAACATCTCACCAGCCTAGCAATACAACTTTATGGATATGATTCACTTATTTAACATTTTGAGTTTAGCAACAGTGAAAACTAAACAACATCCTTCAAAACAATCAGCATGTTACATTTCACTTACATTAAGGGCTGGGCAAATTAACCGCAAATGTATCCAAACCCACATTTAGATCATCAAGTCATCATCAAGGTTATTGTTTCTAAATATCAGTTCGTTTTGATATATTTTCAGTTAATTCATGTTGGTTGATTGATCAATCAAGAAGCAAATTATGTTTCAATCTATCAACTAAATTAATCCACGTAAACATTGTGCATTGATTAGTCTGATTAAGACCTTACTTGCTTTTTTCTTGTTTTATTGAATACTTTATCAACAGTTTGCCAAATCACCAAGTCACAGAGGCACAAATTTATACAGTAGAATGCTATAGAAGGATTAAATTCAGATCAGCTCTCAGCTGGCTTCCATTCACCCAGAAATGTCTCTAAATCCTTCTGAGGGTTTAGATAAACATGATGTTTCTATTGATCAGTGCATGCTTCTCAAACTGTTTCATGTCAAAGACCCCCAGAATGTATCCATCTCCAAATATATTGTTCCAGGAAAATAATCATATTTGAACTGGGGACCCCCCACCCTGACTAGCACTAAGAGTTGAAGCATTACATTTTGTATAACACGGTTCTATTGTGAAAATAGCAGGTCCGCTATTTTCGCAATTTCTGCCTCTAATATTTGACATGCTGCATGATGACTCATATGATGCAAAATGCATCATCATTCATGCTGAAATACTAAAATATCTCAAAACACAGATTATAACACAAAAAATAACACAGGATTGTGTTGATCTTGTCCCAAACAACAATAAGATAAGATTGGTTGTCCCAGAGGTGAACTGGCCTTTTAAGTTGTGACTTTATAAATGTGCAGATACCCTCTATACACTTAAACTTTATGTTGGTTTGTTTACTGTTGAGAGAGAAAACAATGTTGCACATTAAGTTAATCATCTCGGGACCCCCTGAATAATGTGGGGACCCCCCTGGGGGTCCCGACCCACAGGTTGAGAACCTCTCTGTCAGATAGGAGTCACATGGTCACTGTGGGAAGTCTGGGAGGAGACGACGTGTCCTGATTGGCCGGCTGCTCGCCTAGCCTAGCCAATGGCAGGCCAGCATTCACTCCCTGTACTGTAGTACACGTGTGTGTGTGTGTGTGTGTGTGTGTGTGTGTGTGTGTGTGTGTGTGTGTGTGTGTGTGTGTGTGTGTGTGTGTGTGTGTGTGTGTGTGTGTGTGTGTGTGTGTGTGTGTGTGTGTGTGTGTGTGTGTGTGTGTGTCTAAAGTTAGCATGTCTTGCTAAAGCAGAGCTCGCAAGCTATGCCAGCTATGCATGTCACTCTGTGTGTGTGTGTGCGTGCGCGTGTGTGTGCGTGCGCGTGAGTGTGCGCTTGTGTGTTATATTTATAGTTCCATCATGTTGTGGTGTTGTAATGTTATTGGGCAATGTGTGTGTGTGTGTGTGTGTGTGTGTGTGTGTGTGTGTGTGCGCGCGTGTGTGTGTGTGTGTAACAACTAATTAGCAAGAGAACACAAATTAATTGACACCTCTCTCTCTCTCTCTCTCTCTGAGGCACCGTTCACACTGCGTTTTGGCGACGTGAATAACGCAAAAGGAAAAGTCAGATAGGCCTTCCGTTCAGACGACAACGGCATTTTCGGGGGTTAAAAACGGAACGATCTTGAAAAGCAGAGTAGGGTGGAAAAGCTGAC
>NC_137821.1:1613549-1636049 GCF_963921795.1 Nannobrachium achirus | reverse complement strand
TCCAGAGAGACGGGGAGAGACGCCAAATGTGTCATCTCTATGACCGGGGGCACTACATGTATGTACTACACACTATATACACACTACTACACACCACACACACACACTCTATGACGGGGAGAGACGCCAAGTGTGTTATGTCTATGACTGGGGGCACTACATGTATGTACACACTGTACTACACACTGTATACACACTACATACACACTCTATGGCCGGGGACACTACATGTATGTACACACTATACTACACACTACATACACACTCTATACAGGGGAACACTAGTACACTATACTACACACTACATACACACTCTATGCAGGGGAACACTACATGTATGTACACACTATACTACACACTACATACACACTCTATGCAAGGACACACCACATGTATGTACACACTATACTACACACTACATGTATGTACACACTATACTACACACTACATGTATGTACACACTATACTACACACTACATGTATGTACACACTATACTACACACTACATACACACTCTATGCAGGGACACACTACATGTATGTACACACACACACACACACACACACACACACACACACACACACACACACACACACACACACACACACACACACACACACACACACACTGACATGGTGACATCATTCTTCCATCTATCTCTGTGGTTTTCAAACATTTTCATATCAAGGATAAAAGGACACTTTGTGTGGATAGGTCTTGTATATCTGATGATGTAACTGTCTGCTAGATGAGATCTGGATAGGTCTTGTAGATCTGATGTATCACACTGTCTGGCTGATTAGAAACAAGATAGAAAGGCAGATTGTTGTTGTGAATACTAAAAAAGAAAACTCTTAGTAGATGTTAAGGCACCTCTTAACCAAGGACATTTTCCCTACATCAGCTTTTTATTTTAATAATCTTGAAAGCAAGACGCAAATAATCAACTACACTAATGAAAATAGACATTAAGAAGCATTTACAATGGAATTTACAGGGAAGACCTAAAGTCACTTATAATGAGCAGACCTGGCAACAGACTGGCAGACTGAGATCAATGCAAAAACAATGTTATTTCTGCCGACTAGAGTTGGTGTTTAGTTTGTGCCACTAAATGCCACCGACTGCCAGTCTGCCAGGAGTTGGAAAGAGTTTCTTGTAGTGACTTTTGTTTGGAGTCATCAGTTTTACTGCCAGATTTATTATTTATTTATTGGGGCTGGTGCCAGCAAAAAGCAGCTTACCTTTGCGATGTTATAGAATAAAGATCTATGGATTATTTCTAAACGATTTCTTTTTTTATTGGACCTATTATATGTGTACTTTAGCCAAGCTGGCGGCAGAGGGCAGCCTTATGCAAAGGATAGATGTGAAATGGCCCTCCTCACTTTCCGTCGTTCAGAGCATAGAAATGCATAATCTAGATCAGGTCCACAGAGAACAGCCAGGAAGTGAATTGGACATCATTGATGTTTACGTGTGGTGGAGATTTGAGAGCAGCATTACGGGAGATGTTTTTACTGTACACACCCCCGCGACCCCTCATCAGCTTACAGTCATCAGACAAGGTAAAAGAACGAGCGTTTGTATTGGCAACGAGCTGGGGTGAAAACTGGGGCGAACGGGAACGTCCAAAGCAGTAAAAGAGTTAAAAAAAAACAAAAAAAAAAACAGAAGTGTTTTAGTGAAACACACTTTCTAACATCTCTGTTGACAGGGATAACATTGACTCAGGTTGGAGCATCACCCAATCCTACCAAAACAGAGAATTAGTCATTGTATTCTATCATTTACATTACGTTATGTCGTTTCCCGGCAGCAGTGGCTCAGCGGTAGAGTGGACGGATGGTCGATCCCGGGCTCCCCCAGAGTTAGTGTCGAAGTGTACATTCATACAGTGATGTCAGAAGAAACCATGCTTGGCACCAACCTGCTCATCAGGAGCAGTTAGGGGTTCAGAGTCTTGATAATTAACACCAACCTGCTCATCAGGAGCAGTTAGGGGTTCAGAGTCTTGATAATTAACACCAACCTGCTCATCAGGAGCAGTTAGGGGTTCAGAGTCTTGATAATTAACACCAACCTGCTCATCAGGAGCAGTTAGGGGTTCAGAGTCTTGATAATTAACACCAACCTGCTCATCAGGAGCAGTTAGGGGTTCAGAGTCTTGATAATTAACACCAACCTGCTCATCAGGAGCAGTTAGGGGTTCAGAGTCTTGATAATTAACACCAACCTGCTCATCAGGAGCAGTTAGGGGTTCAGAGTCTTGATAATTAACACCAACCTGCTCATCAGGAGCAGTTAGGGGTTCAGAGTCTTGATAATTAACACCAACCTGCTCATCAGCAGCAGTTAGGGGTTCAGAGTCTTGCTCAAGGACTCTTCAACACTAACTCTGGGGGAGCCCGGGATCCAACCGGGAACCTCGCGGTTCCCGTGCGTGCGTGCGTGCGTGCGTGCGTGCGCGTGTGTGTGTGTGTGTGTGTGTGTGTGTGTGTGTGTGAGGGACGTGCTGGGCCCCTGATTCAGCCCGGGAAAAGGAGCTGGAGAGGCCCTCTGATTTTTTTGCCTTCCCAAGGCCCCAAATACTAACCGATGAACGGTTACTGTGATTTTAGGTCTCATGGTTTTTCTGGTATAAATAGAGTCTAGTGATGTTTTATGTAGACCATCCAGGAGTAGTGGGCCGGTATTCAGATGATAGACAAGCCAGTGGGGCCAATGTGATGCTCTGTGGGCTGCTGCTACTCAAAGATTGGCCATTTCATGAGAGACAAGCCAGTGGACCAATTACATGTGTTATATTTACTTTGTGTGTGGGCCGGCCATTTTTTTTTATGGCCGGCCATGTATGTATGTGTGTGTGTGTGTGTGTGTGTGTGTGTGTGTGTGTGTGTGTGTGTGTGTGTGTGTGTGTGTGTGTGTGTGTGTGTGTGTGTGTGTGTGTGTGTGTGTGTGTGTGTGTGTGTGTGTGTGTGTGTGTGTGTGTGTGTGTGTGTGTGTGTGTGTGTGTGTGTGTGTGCGCACATCGTGTGCCCGCAAGTGTAAAGTACATGCCAGAAATAGCATAGAAGCACGTGTCAAACCTATGAACCTGTGTGTGTGTGAGAGAGAGAGACATGGAGAGAGACAGACAGACAGACAGACAGACGGGGAAACCAGATGTGAGAAGGGATTCCTCCAGAATAGTGCGATCGCGGACTCACATTGGAATGCAGAGAGAGAGAGAGAGGGTTGTATTTTGATTGTCTTAAGTAGCAGCTCTTATGCCTTAACTTAAAGGCCTGTCCATACTGTCTCTAGTCTGGCGTAGCCAGACAACTATTCCACAATCTCAGAATGCTATATAGAGTCTGGAACGGCAGCTCCCGAACGGCGAGTATCGGAAGTAGCCACTGCTGCACTGAACTGTAGTCCCATTGGAAACATAACAGAAACACAACAGCTCAGACAAAGTCATTCGAGCGGCCTATTATTGTTATGGGTGTTAAGTTTAAGAAAACGTTTGAAAACATCATGGAGGTAACACCAACAACACCAGAGAAAGACGAAATAACTCCCCAACAAATGTTGAAAGGAGACATAACGCTTCCAGTAGGACATGTTATTGCTACTGCACCAAGGGAGCAGTTGCGTCACATCCGCTTTATCTCGCACTCATCATTTCTATTTCCATTTGCCAGACTGTATGCTGGGAGCATTTCCCAAATCGCGGAGGCAACAGTCTGGCCACGCGAGACTACACTGTCTCTGACCACCGAACCTTTTGTCGGAAGGGTCCGGTTCAACTACAAAATGACGTGATGTCATTTTGTAGGACCTTTCCACACCCCAAATTAGAGTTGGGAAAGCTGCTGGGACTAGTACTAGTTGATGTCCCAGTCCCCCCGGGTCGACAGTGGCTCAGGGGTGGAGAAACCATCAATTAGAACATTCCCATGGGGGTTCCCAGTTGGATCCCGGGCTCCCCCTAACTGCTCCTGATGAGCAGGTTGGTGCCAAGTATGGTTTCCTCTGACATCGCTGTATGAATGTGTGTGTGTGTGAATGGGTGAATGTAATGAATGTGTGTGTGTGGGTAAATGTAACAAACAATTGATGTAAAACGCCTTGGATAAAGGCGTGTATGAATGCACCATTTACCATTTACCCCAGGCTATGGGATCAGTCCCCCAGGCTATGGGATCAGTTGATGTTGGCGTCCCCCCAGGCTATGGGAGGTGGGGTGTGAAGGGTTAAGTGCCTTGCTCAGAGGTACTTAAAGACCCCTAACTACTGGGTGGGCTGGGAGCTGAACCTGTGACCTTATGACCCCCAGACCCCCTCTGGCCTTTATGACCTCCCCTCCAGATAGGGCCTAACATGTTTGACCTTATGACCCCCAGACCCCTTTTGCTAATTGGTCGGGCCAGGCCTCGATCAGGCTGGCCCATTTTCAGTCAGACAAGTACTATGTGGTTGAGAGCTGCTATCAATAAGCTTTGGGCTTATCAAGCTTGTTATCCAGCATAGCGGCCCATGATGTCATGATTAATCAAGACGTCATCAAGAAAATGATTACAGTACTATCCTTAATATAAAGCCATTTAACACTTGTTGCACACTAATGAATGGTTGTTTTAATGATAGGCAAAATATTTTTTACATTTGTCAATTGTCATCTTTCTTCATAGATGGTGTTCAGCCACAAACTCACTGTCACAACAACTGGTCAATAATAAAAATACCAGATGTCCAGTTCTGTTCAGAATGTGATCGTCTCATATCTTTCCACAAAATATCAGAAAAGGCTCAACAGTGATCTGGATAAAAGCCTGGATCAATAAGTAGGATGGATAAGGTGATCATTATCAATACAAATTAACGAGCTCCCTAGTAGTACTTGTGTTCAGACTGATTAGTGGTGTGTTTGTGTAAAAGTGTGTCTCTGTGCACCCCACTATAAATACACTGTGTGTGTGTGTGTGTGTGTGTGTGTGTGTGTGTGTGTGTGTGTGTGTGTGTGTGTGTGTGTGTGTGTGTGTGTGTGTGTGTGTGTGTGTGTGTGTGTGTGTGTGTGTGTGTGTGTGTGTGTGTGTGTGTGTGTGTGTGTGTGTGTGTGTGTGTGTGTGTGTGTGGGGCAATCCCAGCATGCCTGTGGTGCCAGTCACATGACCTGAAAGCCTGCTGATATTTATACACACACACACACACACACACACACACACACACACACACACACACACACACACACACACACACACACAGAGGGTGTGTCCTTGGCAGCTGAACTAAATCACACAGTACAGATTAAATGTGTTTATTATTATTCTTGCCGCTACAGATGGTTTCCCAACCCCTGGCCCTGGGCCCGGGTTTGGGTCCACGGAAAAATGTAACCGTGATGATCCATTCTATAGGCCTAGTTATGATGATCCATTCTATAGGCCTAGTTATGATGATCCATTCTATAGGCCTAGTTATGATGATCCATTCTATAGGCCTAGTTATGATGATCCATTCTATAGGCCTAGTTATGATGATCCATTCTATAGGCCTAGTTATGATGATCCATTCTATAGGCCTAGTTATGATGATCCATTCTATAGGCCTAGTTATGATGATCCATTCTATAGGCCTAGTTATGATGATCCATTCTATAGGCCTGTTATGATGATCCATTCTATAGGCCTAGTTATGATGATCCATTCTATAGGCCTGTTATGATGATCCATTCTATAGGCCTGTTATGATGATCCATTCTATAGGCCTGTTATGATGATCCATTCTATAGGCCTAGTTATGATGATCCATTCTATAGGCCTGTTATGATGATCCATTCTATAGGCCTGTTATGATGATCCATTCTATAGGCCTAGTTATGATGATCCATTCTATAGGCCTAGTTATGATGATCCATTCTATAGGCCTAGTTATGATGATCCATTCTATAGGCCTAGTTATGATGATCCATTCTATAGGCCTAGTTATGATGATCCATTCTATAGGCCTGTTATGATGATCCATTCTATAGGCCTGTTATGATGATCCATTCTATAGGCCTGTTATGATGATCCATTCTATAGGCCTGTTATGATGATCCATTCTATAGGCCTAGTTATGATGATCCATTCTATAGGCCTGTTATGATGATCCATTCTATAGGCCTGTTATGATGATCCATTCTATAGGCCTAGTTATGATGATCCATTCTATAGGCCTAGTTATGATGATCCATTCTATAGGCCTAGTTATGATGATCCATTCTATAGGCCTAGTTATGATGATCCATTCTATAGGCCTGTTATGATGATCCATTCTATAGGCCTAGTTATGATGATCCATTCTATAGGCCTAGTTATGATGATCCATTCTATAGGCCTAGTTATGATGATCCATTCTATAGGCCTAGTTATGATGATCCATTCTATAGGCCTAGTTATGATGATCCATTCTATAGGCCTAGTTATGATGATCCATTCTATAGGCCTAGTTATGATGATCCATTCTATAGGCCTAGTTATGATGATCCATTCTATAGGCCTAGTTATGATGATCCATTCTATAGGCCTAGTTATGATGATCCATTCTATAGGCCTGTTATGATGATCCATTCTATAGGCCTAGTTATGATGATCCATTCTATAGGCCTGTTATGATGATCCATTCTATAGGCCTGTTATGATGATCCATTCTATAGGCCTGTTATGATGATCCATTCTATAGGCCTAGTTATGATGATCCATTCTATAGGCCTGTTATGATGATCCATTCTATAGGCCTGTTATGATGATCCATTCTATAGGCCTAGTTATGATGATCCATTCTATAGGCCTAGTTATGATGATCCATTCTATAGGCCTAGTTATGATGATCCATTCTATAGGCCTAGTTATGATGATCCATTCTATAGGCCTAGTTATGATGATCCATTCTATAGGCCTGTTATGATGATCCATTCTATAGGCCTGTTATGATGATCCATTCTATAGGCCTGTTATGATGATCCATTCTATAGGCCTGTTATGATGATCCATTCTATAGGCCTAGTTATGATGATCCATTCTATAGGCCTGTTATGATGATCCATTCTATAGGCCTGTTATGATGATCCATTCTATAGGCCTAGTTATGATGATCCATTCTATAGGCCTAGTTATGATGATCCATTCTATAGGCCTAGTTATGATGATCCATTCTATAGGCCTAGTTATGATGATCCATTCTATAGGCCTAGTTATGATGATCCATTCTATAGGCCTAGTTATGATGATCCATTCTATAGGCCTAGTTATGATGATCCATTCTATAGGCCTGTTATGATGATCCATTCTATAGGCCTAGTTATGATGATCCATTCTATAGGCCTAGTTATGATGATCCATTCTATATCCTAGTTATGATGATCCATTCTATAGGCCTAGTTATGATGATCCATTCTATAGGCCGAGTTATGATGATCCATTCTATAGGCCTAGTTATGATGATCCATTCTATAGGCCTAGTTATGATGATCCATTCTATAGGCCTAGTTATGATGATCCATTCTATAGGCCTAGTTATGATGATCCATTCTATAGGCCTAGTTATGATGATCCATTCTATAGGCCTAGTTATGATGATCCATTCTATAGGCCTAGTTATGATGATCCATTCTATAGGCCTAGTTATGATGATCCATTCTATAGGCCTAGTTATGATGATCCATTCTATAGGCCTAGTTATGATGATCCATTCTATAGGCCTAGTTATGATGATCCATTCTATAGGCCTGTTATGATGATCCATTCTATAGGCCTAGTTATGATGATCCATTCTATAGGCCTAGTTATGATGATCCATTCTATATCCTAGTTATGATGATCCATTCTATAGGCCTAGTTATGATGATCCATTCTATAGGCCTAGTTATGATGATCCATTCTATATCCTAGTTATGATGATCCATTCTATAGGCCTAGTTATGATGATCCATTCTATAGGCCGAGTTATGGTCTGTTGAGAAAATAATCTTCTTTTGATGAAAACTATCTGGGAATAGAAACAGAGTTATATCCATTTCTCTGGATTTGCTATCATTGGTCTACTCTAGACCATACATGGGCAACTGGTGGCCCGGGGGCCACATGCGGCCCCCACCTTCACTTATTGCAGCCCACAGGTTAAGTACTGATATATTATTGATTTCAGCTGTTACAATACCAAACATGGAAAAATGACCCGCTTTAATTAGGCTACTTCAGTCTATATTAGTAGCTAAATGACTAGCTTTAAAATGTTATTGTATTTTTTATGTCCAATGTATTTGTATTTAAGTTCATAAAGTTAACATAAGAACATATAAATGTATTTGAAATTTAAAAACAAAAGAAGAAAAAAAAAAGTTACTTTCAGGATTCCAATTAAACAATAGCAAAAATAGCAGATCTAGTGCGACGCGTTTTGAGCTTGTAGATCAGTTATTTTTGCTATGTATATGCATTGTGGCCCCCTGGAGTGAGTGTGAATATGTAGTGGCCCTCTGGAGTGAGTGTGAACATGTAGTGGCCCTCTGGAGTGAGTGTGAACATGTAGTGGCCCCCTGTAGTGAGTGTGAACATGTAGTGGCCCTCTGGAGTGAGTGTGAACATGTAGTGGCCCTCTGGAGTGAGTGTGAACATGTAGTGGCCCTCTGGAGTGAGTGTGAACATGTAGTGGCCCTCTGGAGTGAGTGTGAACATGTAGTGGCCCTCTGGAGTGAGTGTGAACATGTAGTGGCCCCCTGTAGTGAGTGTGAACATGTAGTGGCCCTCTGGAGTGAGTGTGAACATGTAGTGGCCCTCTGGAGTGAGTGTGAACATGTAGTGGCCCTCTGGAGTGAGTGTGAACATGTAGTGGCCCTCTGGAGTGAGTGTGAACATGTAGTGGCCCTCTGGAGTGAGTGTGAACATGTAGTGGCCCCCTGTAGTGAGTGTGAACATGTAGTGGCCCTCTGGAGTGAGTGTGAACATGTAGTGGCCCTCTGGAGTGAGTGTGAACATGTAGTGGCCCTCTGGAGTGAGTGTGAACATGTAGTGGCCCTCTGGAGTGAGTGTGAACATGTAGTGGCCCTCTGGAGTGAGTGTGAACATGTAGTGGCCCCCTGTAGTGAGTGTGAACATGTAGTGGCCCTCTGGAGTGAGTGTGAACATGTAGTGGCCCCCTGTAGTGAGTGTGAACATGTAGTGGCCCTCTGGAGTGAGTGTGAACATGTAGTGGCCCTCTGGAGTGAGTGTGAACATGTAGTGGCCCTCTGGAGTGAGTGTGAACATGTAGTGGCCCCCTGTAGTGAGTGTGAACATGTAGTGGCCCTCTGGAGTGAGTGTGAACATGTAGTGGCCCTCTGGAGTGAGTGTGAACATGTAGTGGCCCTCTGGAGTGAGTGTGAACATGTAGTGGCCCTCTGGAGTGAGTGTGAACATGTAGTGGCCCTCTGGAGTGAGTGTGAACATGTAGTGGCCCTCTGGAGTGAGTGTGAACATGTAGTGGCCCTCTGGAGTGAGTGTGAACATGTAGTGGCCCTCTGGAGTGAGTGTGAACATGTAGTGGCCCTCTGGAGTGAGTGTGAACATGTAGTGGCCCTCTGGAGTGAGTGTGAACATGTAGTGGCCCTCTGGAGTGAGTGTGAACATGTAGTGGCCCTCTGGAGTGAGTGTGAACATGTAGTGGCCCTCTGGAGTGAGTGTGAACATGTAGTGGCCCTCTGGAGTGAGTGTGAACATGTAGTGGCCCTCTGGAGTGAGTGTGAACATGTAGTGGCCCTCTGGAGTGAGTGTGAACATGTAGTGGCCCTCTGGAGTGAGTGTGAACATGTAGTGGCCCTCTGGAGTGAGTGTGAACATGTAGTGGCCCTCTGGAGTGAGTGTGAACATGTAGTGGCCCTCTGGAGTGAGTGTGAACATGTAGTGGCCCTCTGGAGTGAGTGTGAACATGTAGTGGCCCTCTGGAGTGAGTGTGAACATGTAGTGGCCCTCTGGAGTGAGTGTGAACATGTAGTGGCCCTCTGGAGTGAGTGTGAACATGTAGTGGCCCTCTGGAGTGAGTGTGAACATGTAGTGGCCCTCTGGAGTGAGTGTGAACATGTAGTGGCCCTCTGGAGTGAGTGTGAACATGTAGTGGCCCTCTGGAGTGAGTGTGAACATGTAGTGGCCCTCTGGAGTGAGTGTGAACATGTAGTGGCCCTCTGGAGTGAGTGTGAACATGTAGTGGCCCTCTGGAGTGAGTGTGAACATGTAGTGGCCCCCTGTAGTGAGTGTGAACATGTAGTGGCCCTCTGGAGTGAGTGTGAACATGTAGTGGCCCTCTGGAGTGAGTGTGAACATGTAGTGGCCCTCTGGAGTGAGTGTGAACATGTAGTGGCCCTCTGGAGTGAGTGTGAACATGTAGTGGCCCTCTGGAGTGAGTGTGAACATGTAGTGGCCCTCTGGAGTGAGTGTGAACATGTAGTGGCCCTCTGGAGTGAGTGTGAACATGTAGTGGCCCTCTGGAGTGAGTGTGAACATGTAGTGGCCCTCTGGAGTGAGTGTGAACATGTAGTGGCCCTCTGGAGTGAGTGTGAACATGTAGTGGCCCTCTGGAGTGAGTGTGAACATGTAGTGGCCCTCTGGAGTGAGTGTGAACATGTAGTGGCCCTCTGGAGTGAGTGTGAACATGTAGTGGCCCTCTGGAGTGAGTGTGAACATGTAGTGGCCCTCTGGAGTGAGTGTGAACATGTAGTGGCCCTCTGGAGTGAGTGTGAACATGTAGTGGCCCTCTGGAGTGAGTGTGAACATGTAGTGGCCCTCTGGAGTGAGTGTGAACATGTAGTGGCCCTCTGGAGTGAGTGTGAACATGTAGTGGCCCTCTGGAGTGAGTGTGAACATGTAGTGGCCCTCTGGAGTGAGTGTGAACATGTAGTGGCCCTCTGGAGTGAGTGTGAACATGTAGTGGCCCTCTGGAGTGAGTGTGAACATGTAGTGGCCTCTCCATCATCAAAGTTGCCCACCCCTGATCTAGACAGACAAACGGACGCATGGCTCCCGGGTGCGGGAGACTGCAGTCTGTAATAAAACAACCAGTAAGACACCCTAAGGGCGAGAAGCGACCTCACCCTAAAGGGAATGAATTTCCTTTGAATCCATGAATCTATTGAAATGAATCCATTCTTCAGGGAATACATTTTCAAGTGTGACTCGTGTCACGGTTGGTTTTGATTGATTGCTTGAAGAATCAGTTTGCAATAGAAAAAAAAGTACAGTTTCATGACAGCACAAATTACTGGTACAAGGTAAACTAAAAGAAGATCCTAGAAAGCCTTGCGGCTTATTTACACAGGAACCACTTCATGTATCTCATATAACATTGAAAGACAGACGGATAGAACAGAGTACTTTATGTATCTCATATAACATTGAAAGACAGAAGGATAGAACACAGTACTTTATGTATCTCATATAACATTGAAAGACAGACAGATAGAACACAGTACTTTATGTATCTCATATAACAATGAAAGACAGACAGATAGAACACAGTACTTTATGTTCTCATATAACATTGAAAGACAGACAGAACACAGTACTTTATGTATCTCATATAACATTGAAAGACAGACAGATAGAACACAGTACTTTATGTATCTCATATAACATTGAAAGACAGACAGAACACAGTACTTTATGTATCTCATATAACATTGAAAGACAGACAGATAGAACACAGTACTTTATGTATCTAGGCATTTGACACCGTCGATCATTCTATTCTGATCGAAAAACTCAAAGCTATTGGTCTTGATAGCACAGCAGTGAGATGGATGCACTCTTACTTGGTGGGGAGGGAACAGATGGTGGAAGTCAACGGAACCCTGTCCCCCCCCCTCCCAGTAAACTGTGGAGTACCTCAAGGGAGTATACTAGGACCACTGTTGTTCTTAATATACGTAAACGACATGTCATCTGCTTGTGACTGCAATCTGTTTCTGTTCGCGGATGACTCGGCTCTCCTAGTCTCAGGCAGAGACATTTTGCAGGTTGAAAAGGCCCTTAACTGTGAACTTAACAAGATCTGCACCTGGCTCAATGACAACAGACTCTCAATTCACCTAGGCAAAACTGAATGTATCCTCTTTGGATCTAGTCAGAAACTTAGCCTAGTTGAGAACTTCACAATTAAAGTAGGTGACACTGTGATAGAAAGAAAAAACCACATCTGCTACCTGGGTTGCATCCTGGAGGCTAACCTATCCAGTGAAAAAATGACCACCAAGGTAATCAATAAAGTCAATCAACGAATTCGCTTCTTGCAAAGAGTTGCCCCACTGATCAATATTAAATCCCGAAAGACACTAGGAGGTGCTCTTATTGGGCCCCTCATTGATTACGGAGTCCTTGTCTGGTATCGCGACGCCCCAGCTGCCTTAAAGCTAAAGCTCCAAACAGCCCAAAACAAACTAATTAGGGTTGTGCTTGGTCTCCCTCCTCTGACCCACCTTACCGAGCATCACCACGAAAGCGTGGGGTGGCTCAAAGTAGCTGACAGAGTACAGCATCTTGCAATGGGCCTGGTGTACAAGATACACTACACCTCCAAGATTCCCATGTACCTGACAAACTACTTCTTAAAGGTCAAGGATGTTCACGATCATAACACCAGAGGCAGCTCCACTAATCATCATCAGCGTAGATTTAACACTAAACAAGGCGCTAACTCGTTCTCCTGCTATACCATCAACATGTGGAACGCCCTTCCACAAGCCCTAAAGGAGAGCAAATCCCTAGCCTCCTTCAAAATTGGTATGAAAAGTCACCTTCAGACAGCAGCTACCCGTGACTTGTAAATAGACTAAGCCCCCATGCTCCCCCCCCCTTTTTCTCTGTATTCTGCCTTTTGTATTTGATGTTATGCTTTTGAAACTGATATTATCCTAGATAAAGTACTATGTTCTATCCGTCTGTCTTTCAATGTTATATGAGATACTTAAAGTGTGGTTCCTGTGGAAATAAGCCTCGGCTTTCTAGGATCTCCTTTTAGTTGACCTTGTACCAGTGATTTGTACTGTCATGAAACTGTACTTTTTTCTATTGCAAACTTCTAATAAATTCTTCAATCAATCAATCAATCTCATATAACATTGAATGACAGACAGATAGAACACAGTACTTTATGACATCTCATATAACATTGAAAGGCAGACGGATAGAACATAGTACTTTATGTATCTCATATAATATTGAAAGACAGACAGATAGAACACAGTACTTTATGTATCTCATATAACATTGAAAGACAGACAGAACACAGTACTTTATGTATCTCATATAACATTGAAAGACAGACAGATAGAACACAGTACTTTATGTATCTCATATAACATTGAATGACAGACAGATAGAACACAGTACTTTATGACATCTCATATAACATTGAAAGGCAGACGGATAGAACATAGTACTTTATGTATCTCATATAATATTGAAAGACAGACGGATAGAACACAGTACTTTATGTATCTCATATAACATTGAAAGACAGACAGATAGAACACAGTACTTTATGTATCTCATATAACAATGAAAGACAGACAGATAGAACACAGTACTTTATGTATCTCATATAACATTGAAAGACAGACAGATAGAACACAGTACTTTATGTTCTCATATAACATTGAAAGACAGAACACAGTACTTTATGTATCTCATATAACAATGAAAGACAGAACACAGTACTTTATGTATCTCATATAACATTGAAAGACAGAACACAGTACTTTATGTATCTCATATAACAATGAAAGACAGAACACAGTACTTTATGTATCTCATATAACATTGAAAGACAGACAGATAGAACACAGTACTTTATGTATCTCATATAACATTGAAAGACAGACAGATAGAACACAGTACTTTATGTATCTCATATAACATTGAAAGACAGACAGATAGAACACAGTACTTTATGTATCTCATATAACAATGAAAGACAGAACACAGTACTTTATGTATCTCATATAACAATGAAAGACAGAACACAGTACTTTATGTATCTCATATAACATTGAAAGACAGACAGATAGAACACAGTACTTTATGTATCTCATATAACATTGAAAGACAGACAGATAGAACACAGTACTTTATGTTCTCATATAACATTGAAAGACAGACAGATAGAACACAGTACTTTATGTATCTCATATAACATTGAAAGACAGACAGATAGAACACAGTACTTTATGTATCTCATATAACATTGAATGACAGACAGATAGAACACAGTACTTTATGTATCTCATATAACATTGAATGACAGACAGATAGAACACAGTACTTTATGTATCTCATATAACATTGAAATACAGACAGATAGAACACAGTACTTTATGTATCTCATATAACAATGAAAGACAGACGGATAGAACACAGTACTTTACTTCGGATAACATCAATTACAGAAGGGGGGGGGGGGGGCATGGGGTCTTAGTCTATTTACAAGTCACGGGTAGCAGCCACCTGAAGGTGACTTTTCAGACCGATTTTGAAGGAGGCTAGGGATTTGCTCTCCTTTAAGGCTTGTGGAAGGGCGTTCCACATGTTGGTGGTATAGCAGGAGAATGAATTAGAGCACATATGTCAAACTCAAGCCCGGGGCCAAATCAGGCCCATGAATGAATTATCTTTGGCCTGCAAGATGATATTTAATTACTATTAGAACTGACCTGCTCGTATATTGCACTTGTAACACTTTAGGATTCAAACCCAAGTATCCCACATGGAAGTCCAAAATCTTAACCATCAGACCAAAGGGATATCCCTATGGACTAGGGGAGATATTGGACTTTTGAGGCCGTCAAGCTGTGGCAGTGAATCACTGCTTGCTACACACGCACCACCATAAAACTACAAGTCCCACAATGCATTGCTAGTTGGCCATTGGCGCACACAGACATAAAAAGGTAGACGCCTCTTCCGGCTCTCTGGTACCCGTCTCGCCTTGGTGGGCATTTTTGATTGACAGGCTTAGAATTCTTCTGTGTCGTAACAGACAACAAGGTCGGTAGGCAAATCAGAGGCAGGTTTGAATGGAAAAGTCCCGGAAAAGACGCGTTGTGATTGGCCAGTAGTTTTTTTGAGTGGCAGCCTGCCCTCGACACTTCCTCTTCTGTGCCCACCAATTTGGACGGGTCGCTCCAATCAACTGCAGCGGGTGGACGAGGTATCTAGCTTTATATATCTGTGGTTTATAGAAGGTGGACGAGGTATCTAGCTTTATATATCTGTGGTTTATAGAAGGTGGACGAGGTATCTAGCTTTATATATCTGTGGTTTATAGAAGGTGGACGAGGTATCTAGCTTTATATATCTGTGGTTTATAGAAGGTGGACGAGGTATCTAGCTTTTTATATCTGTGATTGGCGCACACTGCATTTGCGTGTATCGAGGGCCAGTGACCGCAAGCCCGCGTTTAAATAAACATGGAATCAGTCCGGCCCTCGACATTTAAAAACAAATTGGCCCACTGTGTATTTGAGTTTGACATCCCTGAATTAGAGCCTTGTTTAGTGTTAAATCTACGTTGAACATGATTGGTGGAGCTGCCTCTGGTGTTGTGATCGTGGACATCCTTGACCTTTAAGAAGTAGTTTGTCAGGTACATGGGTATCTTGGAGGTGTAGTGTATCTTGTACACCAGGCCCATTGCAAGATGCTGTACTCTGTCAGCTACTTTGAGCCATCCCACGCTTTCGTGGTGATGATCGGTAAGGTGGGTCTGAGGAGGGAGACCAAGCACAACCCGAATTAGTTTGTTTTGGGCTGTTTGAAGCTTTAACTTTAAGGCGGCTGGGGCGTCGCGATACCAGACAAGGACTCCGTAATCAATGAGGGGCCCAATAAGAGCACCTCCTATAGGGTCTTTCAGGATTTAATATTGATCAGCGGGGCAACCCTTTGAAAGAAACAAATTTGTTGGTCGACTTTAATGATTACCTTGGTAGTCATTTTTTCACTGGATAGGTTTGCCTCCAGGATGCAACCCAGGTAGCAGATGTAGTTTTTTCTTTCTATCACAGTGTCACCTACTTTAATTGTGAAGTTCTCAACTTTGCTAAGTTTCTGACTAGATCCAAAGAGGATACATTCAGTTTTACCAAGGTGAATTGAGAGTCTGTTGTCATTGAGCCAGGTGCAGATCATGTTTAGTTCACAGTTAAATGAGTTCACCCCCAAAATGACTTTTTTTCTATTTATTAGTCACGCCATGGAGACTAGTGTTCAATAATATTTTTTGTTTTTTGTCGCACTCCTAAGACAAAAATGTGATAACAATAAATTTACCCCCATTGATTCCGGATGGGGACCCGTTTCGAAACGGGTCCCCATCCGGAATCAATGGGGGTACTCAGAGTTCAATCAACTTTTTGTCTTAGGAATGGGATAAAAAACTAAAAATATTATTGAACTCTAGTCTCCATGGCCTGACTAATCAATAGAAGAAAAGTAATTTTGGGGGTGAACTACTCCTTTAAGGGCCTTTTCAACCTGCAATATGTCTCTGTCTGAGACTAGGAGAGCCCAGTCATCCGCGAACAGTCACATGACCTCAAAGCCTGCTGATATTTACACACACACACACACACACACACACACACACACACACACACACACACACACACACACACACACACACACACACACACACACACACACAGTTGTTTAAATTGGACAAGATTTTGCCAAAATGTGGCCATATGACCACATGAAACACAATATGTCCATTTATGGGCAGAGGCGTGACGAATGCACGCACATGTTCTACAGGTTTTCATACTAAATGCGACCTGCGGTCACAATGAAAAGACCAATTGACTTGTTATAGCGTCAATGGACACCAATGTGTAAACATATTATATCTTATAATTAG
The DNA here is from genome assembly GCF_963921795.1 of Nannobrachium achirus. Classification (NCBI taxonomy): domain Eukaryota; kingdom Metazoa; phylum Chordata; class Actinopteri; order Myctophiformes; family Myctophidae; genus Nannobrachium; species Nannobrachium achirus. Next base: position 1,619,144 of record NC_137821.1, on the reverse strand, counting down.
GGCTGGGATGCGATTAAAATATTTTATCAAATTAATTACAGGCTTTGTAATTAATTAATTTCAATTAATCACATTTTAATCGCATATTAACTCTCCCCACGCTTTGAACGTTAACGTTCGCCCCATTTTTTACAGAACCTCGATGCCAATACGGCGCTCGTTCGGTTCGTTCGTCTGATGACTGTAAGCTGATGAGGGGTCGCGCGGCCGTCTACTGTAAACACATTTTCCGCGGTGATGGTGTAAAAAATCCATTATGCGTTAACATCAACGGAGAACAATTCACTTCCTTGTTGATTTCCTCTGGCTGTAAGGCTCTGTGGCCAGTGACTGGTCTTCTTCTTCTTCAACACATAACAGGCAAATTCACATTCATTCTCGCATGATGCCGCCCTCTGCTGCCTGGCAGACCAAAGTGCACTATTGCACAATTAAAAAAATAAATAAATAAATGTCTGTCTATCTGCTATAACGTCGCAAAGGTAAGCCGCTTTTTGATGGCACCAGACCCAATAAATAAATAAATAATCTGGCAGTAGGAGAGTTAATATTTGACCCGAGAAGCATTTTTTTCAAGTAAAACACATTTTGTTGTACGAGTCAATTTTTGCGTTTGTTGTCTCTTCATGGTTGGTGCATCGCTATGATCAGTATGCCCGAATCTGAAGGTTCTGTGGTGCAAAAACGAAGTGATTAAAATACGTACATTTTTTTAATCGCGTTAATTTTCTGTAATTAAATGAATCTGTTAAAGTCCCAGGCCAGCCCTACTTATAATACATGTATTAGTTCTAATCTAATGTGTTGGATCATGTTTCCATATTTCAGGTGTAATTGACATATGTCATGTTTATTAGTTTTAATGTGATTTATATGTGTTTACATTCCAGGCATAACGAATCCTAAACAACCCAAAGATGGAGCAAAGAACTTCACCTTCGACTATTCCTATTGGTCACACACTACGGTACGTGCACGCACACACGCACGCACGCACGCACGCACGCACCAACATCCGCATGCTGAAAACCAGTGCCCACATTTGGAGATGACTTACATCACTGATACGTCTGGGTTTTACTAAGGAGACTTCCAATCCCTCATACAGGGGCGTCACAAGGGGGGGTAAAGTGGGACTGAGTTACTTAATTATTTTATACTTTAGCTATTGAAACATAGCAGATCTACAAGCTGCTGTAGATATGCTATTTAAGTATATAAGTCGTGAAATATTTGTGCAAATCTTTAAATATTATGTATTTTTTAAGCGAACATTTGTAACTCAAATTTGGCTTCTGGGGGGGTCCCTGGAACTAAATGTTTTGAGATGGGGGGTCCATGGCCAAATACATATCATTTTGGGGGTCCTTCACATGAAAAACTTTGAGCACCACTGACATAGAAACAATAGGGTTTTTTAAAAAAAAAACCTTAGAAGGATTTGAAATATTCAAAGACTTGCACACATTTTCACGATTTTTAAAAAATATATATTATTATTAACATCTATAAATATGAATTTAATGTATATAAAATGTATTCCAGGCTGAAGACCCCAGCTTTGCGTGTCAGAAGCAGGTGTACAAAGACATCGGAGAGGAAATGTTACTGCACGCCTTCGAAGGTACGAATATTTGTATTTTATTTGAATATGATATTATAGAGGTTATGTATGTGACATCATCATCGTCATACCAGGAAGTTATGCAGGAACGCCTACTGAGTGGCAGAAAACTACTTTCTGGTCTTGACAGCCCATACATCCACACAGAAAACTACTTTCTGGTCTTGACAGCCCATACATCCACACAGAAACCTACTTTCTGGTCTTGACGGCCCATACATCCACACAGAAAACTACTTTCTGGTCTTGACAGCCCATACATCCACACAGAAACCTACTTTCTGGTCTTGACGGCCCATACATCCACACAGAAAACTACTTTCTGGTCTTGACAGCCCATACATCCACACAGAAAACTACTTTCTGGTCTTGACAGCCCATACATCCACACAGAAAACTACTTTCTGGTCTTGACGGCCCATACATCCACACAGAAAACTACTTTCTGGTCTTGACGGCCCATACATCCACACAGAAAACTACTTTCTGGTCTTGACGGCCCATACATCCACACAGAAAACTACTTTCTGGTCTTGACAGCCCATACATCCACACAGAAAACTACTTTCTGGCCTTGACGGCCCATACATCCACACAGAAAACTACTTTCTGGTCTTGACGGCCCATACATCCACACAGAAAACTACTTTCTGGTCTTGACAGCCCATACATCCACACAGAAAACTACTTTCTGGTCTTGACAGCCCATACATCCACATAGAAAACTACTTTCTGGTCTTGACGGCCCATACATCCACACAGAAAACTACTTTCTGGTCTTGACAGCCCATACATCCACACAGAAAACTACTTTCTGGTCTTGATAGCCCATACATCCACACAGAAAACTACTTTCTGGTCTTGACAGCCCATACATCCACACAGAAAACTACTTTCTGGTCTTGACGGCCCATACATCCACACAGAAAACTACTTTCTGGTCTTGACAGCCCATACATCCACACAGAAAACTACTTTCTGGTCTTGACAGCCCATACATCCACACAGAAAACTACTTTCTGGTCTTGACAGCCCATACATCCACACAGAAAACTACTTTCTGATTGCATTAAACAACAATTTGCCATTCACTTTATTTATGCATGTGTGCATACCCTCTATATACTGTGATAGTTATACTATGTGTGTGTATTTTGCACATGGGGCAGTGGTATATTTAAATGTGAGTATTTCTTTTGGCACATCGCACGCATTTCATTTTACTGTAATGTGTAGGCTATAAATAGTAGGAAACCTGTTTGCTTTGTATAGGAAATTCCTTTTTTTATTTGTATTTTTTAGCTTAGTTTCTCCTGAAATACCTTGAATGATATGAGCTGAAAATAAAGGTTTGCTTTGAAAGAGTATGTTGACCTCTTGGGCTGAGGTATTGAACCGTGTGACGTGAACCACCCGCTGCACCTCTGTACTAGGGCATTCACCAATACATAGTGATTTTTAGTATTCTAATTATTCGACCTCAAAGTATTCGAATAGTCGAATATTCAACAGGACTGGCCAAACTGTCAAATATTAAGTAAGCAAGAGGCAAACATTGTGTAAATAGCAGATCTACATGCTCACAACGCCTTGCAACGCGAGGCGTTGTGAGCATGTAGATCTGCTATTTTCACAATATTTATCTGCGGAACCGAGTCACATTAAATGTAATACCTACAATTCCAAGTGCTTGTCAGGGTCTAAAAAGGTTTGAGAACCCCTGGTATAGAGCATTAACAAATTCATCACCAGGGGCATTGACAACTCATTTGTATGACTTCCTATCTAGCCAAGCTTTATAAACTATATATTTATATTAAGAGAAAAAACAAACAAAAAAAAAACGAATATTCGGCTTCGGTGAACAACGTCGAATAGTGACTTTGATATTCGAATATTCTAATATTTGGTGAATGCCCTACTCTGTACACGCACTCACTTATAGGGATGGGATGATATAAACATTTCATATCATGATTATTGTGACCAAAGAAATCGCGATTTACGATATTATCACGATAATCAGAATATCCCCGACATCCATTATCCTGGGGAGGAACGTTTGCCAAAATAAATAGCAGATCTACAAGCTCACAATGTGAGTTTGTGTGTGGTGTTTAGACTGGGTGTGGAACAATGCAAATGATGTACTGGTGAGTGCACCTCTGTAACACGTAGAGCTGGCATTCATCATGAGTGGCAGGCAGGTCGTCCAATGATCCGTGGGTCGGCGGTTTGAATCCCGCCTCCAGTGAGTTGACCTAGTGTAAATGTAAATGTGTGTGTGTGTGTGTGTGTGTGTGTGTGTGTGTGTGTGTGTGTGTGTGTGTGTGTGTGTGTGTGTGTGTGTGTGTGTGTGTGTGTGTGTGTGTGTGTGTGTGTGTGTGTGTGTGTGTGTGTGTGTGTGTGTGTGTGTGTGTGTGTGTGTGTGTGTGTTTTTTGCAGGTTACAACGTGTGTATTTTTGCGTATGGCCAGACGGGGGCAGGAAAGAGTTACACTATGATGGGCAAACAGGAAGCTGGACAAGAAGGCATTATACCACAGGTAACACACTACACACTACTACACACCACATACACACATAACGCCCGGGATTCAAACCCGGGTCTCCCGTGTGAAAGTCCAATATTTTAACCATTGATCCAAGGGACATCCCTACTGAGGCTGTGAGTCACTCTGCTACACACACACACACACACACACACGCACACACACACACACACACACACACACACACACACACACACACACACACACACACTACAATGTATGCACACTCAGGTGGTTGAGATAACTCTCAGGGTACAGGGGTGGGCGTATGCCTGGTGGGGCCGACAATACAAGTGGGCCTGTGGGCAAAAAAATGAAATCAAAATAAAGATGCCAACATTTTAGGATAGTTAAGGTAATGTTTAGGCTGGGTGTCCACTAAGTGGAGAGGACCAGTCCTTCAGTAGCACCGCCCCACAGAGCAGAGAGACATCACATGATTGGCCCACTGGCTTGTCTATCATCTGAATACTGGCCTAGTAGTCCAATCACAGGCTACCGTGGCCCAGGAGTCCCACCCACACATGTAACAGCTGATATACAAGCCCACAACGCATCGCTGCCTCCTCGAAGATGCGCCGTGGGCTTGTAGATCTTCTATGTTGGGTTAGTGCAGGTTGTGGTGGGCCAGTCTGGACCAGATGCCAGAGCTGAGTTTATGTCCCAGTCCGGCCCTGTCAGTACTCAGTCCACATGCTTACGTTTAATTAGAACAAGGGAAAGGTGTGTTTCTACAACGGTCAAACCAGTGGAAGCAGACATACTGTACATACTGTACATAGAACTAATAGTCCATTACTCGTCCGGGGATACGAGCACCCAACGTGGTCACATGGGGAGAAAAGGCTAACCCAGCAAGATAAGAAAATAGTCCAGTTTTGGTTTGAGATGATCTTTGAAGTATGGGTGGGGTGGGGTGGGGGGGGTGGGGGGGGCATTGCCGTGGAAGCACTGATGGGTGGGTGAGAGGTAGATGTGGTGGTGTTTTCACTGCAGCAGCTGTTAGAATGTTTTCAATCAACTGCTGCTCTGACTCATCAATACATTCATTCACTGACTCATCACCTGACAACCACACACCACGAGGACATGACTGACACTGACCTGATAATAATGCTTCTCCCTCCCTCTCTCCCTCCCTCCCTCCCTCTTTCTCTCCCTGTCCGTCTGTCCAGCTGTGTGAGGACCTGTTTAAGAGGACAGTGGAGAACACAGACCCTGATCTACAATACTCTGTGGAGGTCTGTCTGTCTGTCTGTCTGTCTGTCTGTCTGTCTGTCTGTCTAAAGCAGGGGGTCTCAAACCTTTTTATACCACGTGCCCAAATGATGTTTTTTTGGCCACACTTTAAATAAATAATATCCCAAAATAAAAGCATACGTTGTTAGCCAGCCCAAATTTGACTGTGTGTGTGTGTGT